>NC_133334.1:26825970-26845970 GCF_042186555.1 Aquarana catesbeiana
CCCATAGACACACTCCTAAACCTTGTGGACGGCCTTCCCAGAAGAGTTGAAGCTGTTATAGCTGCAAAGGGTGGGCCAACTCAATATTGAACCCTACGGACTAAGGCTGGCGTCCCAATACTTTTGACAATGTAGTGTAGATTCCTATAAACATCACAGCCTCAGTACTCCTCTCCAGAGCCCTCAAGCCTGTTGTCAGCAGAATATAAGACTCATTTCAGTACCTCCTGTGTGTTTCAGGGTCCCGTGACATGGCCAGAGCCTACATGGATATGAGAGAAGCCAACTACAAAAATGCAGACAAGTATTTCCACGCTCGGGGGAACTACGATGCTGCACAGCGAGGACCAGGCGGGTCTTGGGCTGCCAAGGTTATAAGGTAAGAGAGCAGTTATAGGAGGCTGAGGAGAGGCCGACGGTGGAGGAAACATGCCGAGTGTGCAAAAATATCTTCACCAACCACCCGAGTACCAGCCTGTAATACCCCTTCATTACCCAGACACAGCTTTCAGTGCTGTGATAGTTTGACTGACAATTAGAGATGCACCAATACCATTTTTTTTTTTTACGAGTACCGATACTTTTTTTTTTTTTTGCGCTTTTTTTCAATGTGAAATGTGTAAATATATATTAAAGGTGTAAAAATATCAATGAACAGAGCAAACAAAAAAAACAAGTTTTAATTATTAATAGTTTATAAAATAAATGGAGGAGAATAAAGAGTTAATAAAATCTGATTAGAGAAAATTAAGGGGTAAACAGAGGATTTTTTTTTTTTTTTTTTTTTATTATTAATACAATTTTTTTTTTACTTGACAGGTTGCTTTAACCACTTCTTACCCCCCCGGGCCATTACTGCCACTTCGCTTCTACATGTAAAAATCTACTTTTTTGTTTGCTAGAAAATTACTTAGAACCCCCAACACACACATTATACACGTGTGTGGTGTGATGTGATGTGATATAATATATATATATATATATATATATATATATATATATATATATATATATATATATATCTTTATTTATTATGTCACACACATACACAAAGTATTGCAACAACCACCATTTTATTCTCTAGGGTGTTAGAAAAAAAATATATAATGTAAGTAATTTAAGTAATTTTCTAGAAAAAAAAAAAAAAAACCAACAAAAAACTTTTTTTTAATTTGTAAACAACACATCTCAAAAAGTGGCTCGGTCCTTAAGTGGTTAAAATTGAACATCTAAACAGTCCGTCGAATTTCTAAATACTCTATTTCACTAAATAGGCTCCGTTTACTGTTAAAAAATAAGTGTGAAATGTAGGGCTGAAACAACTAATCGATTAATCGACAACTAATCGATTATGAAAATAATCGATTACTATTTTCATAATCGATTAATCGGCCAGTAACATAATGGGGTTAAAAAAATTAAATTGAGCCTTTCATAGTACAAAAAAGAGCAAATCGCTACTGTAAATGTTACTATCACCGTTCTACAGTAAAAAAAAATGAACCCCTTACAATAGAGATTATTTGCTTTTTTTGTACTATAAAGGGCTAATTTTAGGGGTTTTTTTAACCCCATTATGTTACTAAACGTCTTAGACCTGGTTCACATCTATGTGTTTTTTGGTGCTTTTTGCAGAAACGGACTGCAGTTCATTTACATGGTTTCCTATGGGACACATTCACATCTATGCTTTTTTTCAGCCGCTGCGTATTTGGAAAGGGTCAGGGACTTTTTTTTTATGCAAAACTGTGCTTTTTTGGTTCAATACACTTCAATGGAAAAGCTGCAGAAAAGCATGTAATGCGTTTTTGTAGCAATTTGTGTTTTTTAATCTGCCCAACAACAAATTGGCCATAAAATGCAAAAAATTGCAAATTGCAGCAAAATCACGTGAGCAAAAATCAAAATGCACAGCAAAAAGCACTACAGAAACATATCAAAAGCAAACTGCATAGGTGTGTAGCGAGCCTTATGCTGGCCACAGGGATCAATTTTCAGACAAGAATATTCAGACGAAAAATCTTTGTACGTTCGCTGAATGAAAGAATGTTTGAAATTTTTACTTGTTTTTAACATTGTTTTTAAAATGAACGAAAACCACATACACCGTCTGAAAATTCCTTTGACCAAGAAGTTTTCTAACATTTCCAAATTGTCACTGTGGTTGAAAATGAACGTCAATTTGACCCCACTAACGATTAGAAAATCGAACAAACGTTCTTAAAATGCCATTTTTTTTTTAAGGAAGACATTGTTTAAAAAAAAAAAATAAAAAAAAAATTGATCTCTGAGTCTGATGATATTTACCAGATTCACCCCTTTTTTAATAGTATATATCCTCTAATAGCATATACAGTATATCTCTCCTCTAATAGTATATACAGTATATCTCTTCTGTCTGTTATTCTCAGAGTGGATTAGATATGTTGCTCCCTAACCATATAGTTATTTATATTTACCACTGCAAAGAGATATTTAAGAATACATTGCCTTTTTTTTTTAAACTTTACAAATTAACTAAATTATGCACAACACTTTTTTTTTAAGCTTATCAACCGATTAATCGATTAATCGAAACAATAATCGGCCAACTAATCGATTATGAAAATAATCGTTAGTTGCAGCCCTAGTGAAATGTAAGACTCCGGTGGGTGTAACAAGATGTCCGCTTGCCGCCTTCTCACTGTATCTCTCACTGTATCCTTACTGTAGAGCAGTGAGGGGTGTAGCAAGATGGTGGCGACGGACCGTCACTTCCGTTACAAATTGTGACGGGTCGCCAAATCTGACGAAAACACAGGCTCAGGCAGATGTAAATACTGTCAGTTTTTTTTTCCTGGAAAGCAGAGATTTTTTTTTTCTCCATGTCATTCCATGCTTTCCAGGTCAGAGGAGATGTGTGGGGTCTGACCCCAGATGTCTAAAGAGGACCGGTCATCCTTATTTCTATTACAAGGGGTATTTACATTTCTTGTAATAGGAATAAAAAGTGATCAAAAAGAAAATAAAAGGGACAGTGTAGAAAAAAAAAAAAAATAATAATAATAATAAAAAAAAAAAAAAAAATTAAAAGCTCCCCGTCCCCTCATGCTCACATACGTAGGTTGCGCCCGCATATGTAAACAGCGTTCGTACTACACATGTGAGCCATCGCCACAAACATTATTTCGAGAGCAATATAATAATTTTAAGACCTCCTCTGTAACTTTAAGCTGGTGACCTAAATTTTAAAGCGTCGTCCAAAAGGGATTGTGCCCCTTTGTGGGCGCCAGTGCGGGGGGGGGGGGGATTGTGCCCCTTTGTGGGCGCCAGTGGGGGGGGGGGTTGTGCCCCTTTGTGGGCGCCAGAGGATGAAATATTGTCCCAAGGGCCAGATAAAAGCAATTAAAAGGGCCACATCCGGCCCCTGGGCCGTAGTTTGGAGACTACTGGCTTAGGACATCAGACAGGTCGATCAGTCAATGATCTGATATTCATTAATTAACCCCTCCCCCCCCCGGTGTGTGCTGACTCTGGTCTCCATCTTTCTCTAGCAATGGAAGAGAAGCCGTCCAGACGCGAGGCAGCGGCAGAGGAGCGGAGGACAGCCGGCTGGACCAGGAAGCCAATCACTGGGGGAGGAACGGAGGTGACCCCAATCGCTACAGGCCTGCGGGGCTACCCAACAAATACTAAGCCCCGCCTTCCGATCATCTGACATCACAACTACGAGAACAATCAATAACCAATCAATGGACAGGAAACGCTGCTGAACCCACAAGACCGGGAATGATGCAAAATGTTACATTGTACAAATATTATCCAGAATTATAGAAACATTTCATATCTGCATATAAATAATAAATATTTACATATCATCAATGCCAGGCTCATTCTTCCAGGTTATTACCTATTCCAGGTCTGGGGCCCGATCACACCAACGCATTAGGAAACACATGTGCGCTTTCCTCAACATGCATTATGCACTTTTAGCACATTGTTAAAAAGATGCACAAAAATAATGCAACACAAGACACATCTTACAAAAGCGTTCTGAACATGTGACTTGAAAAACGCACTAATTAGGGGTTCATTAGTGTTGCAATCCCCATATGCGGTTCTCTATGCACGTTTACATGCATTTGTGGTGCATTTTTTTTCATTAGCTCAGGACAATAAGGGTGGGGGGGGGGGGCTCAGGATAATAATGGTGGGGGGGGCTCAGGACAATAATGGTGGGGGGGGGGGAGCTCAGGATAATAATGGTGGTGGGGGGGGGGAGCTCAGGATAATAATGGTGGTGGTGGGGGAGCTCAGGATAATAATGGTGGTGGGGGGGGGAGCTCAGGATAATAATGGTGGTGGGGGGGAGCTCAGGATAATAATGGTGGTGGGGGGGAGCTCAGGATAATAATGGTGGTTGGGGGGGGGGCTCAGGATAATAATGGTGGTGGGGGGGAGCTCAGGATAATAATGGTGGTGGGGGGGAGCTCAGGATAATAATGGTGGTGGGGGGGGAGCTCAGGATAATAATGGTGGTGGGGGGGAGCTCAGGATAATAATGGTGGTTGGGGGGGGGCTCAGGATAATAATGGTGGTGGGGGGGGGGAGAGCTCAGGACAGTAATGGTGGGGGGAGCTCAGGACAATAATTGGGGTCTCAGGACAGTTATGATGGGAGGATCTCGGGACAATAATGGGGGGCTCAGTACAATAATGGGGGGGGAGCTCAGGACAGTAATGGTCAGCGGAGCTCAGGGCAATAATGGGGAGCTCAGGACAGTAATGGTGGGGGGAGCTCAGGGCAATAATGGGGAGCTAAGCACAGTAATGGGAGTCTCAGGACAGTAATGGTGGGGGGTGCTCAGGGCAATAATGGGGAGCTCAGCACAGTAATGGTGGGGGGAGCTCGGGGCAATAATGGGAGTCTCAGGACAGTAATGGTGGGGGGTTCTCAGCACAGTAATGGTGGGCGGAGCTCGGGACAATAATGGGGAGCTCAGGACAATACTGGAGGGCTCAGAACAGTAATGGTGGGGGGGGAGCTCAGTACTGCGGAAAATCCGACAATTGTCCGATGGAGCGTACCAACGGTCGGATTTTAGGCCAGCGGCCTGTCATCACACAATTCCTTTAGCCACAGCCAGTATTCAGCGCAATGAAAATCACAACCAACTTTTCCTGTGGCGCAGAGCGAGCGCCGCACTTTTTTCTCAGCTGCGGGGGCCCAACTTATGATCTGCACACAGGCTGCCCACTGATTTCAGAAAATGCCCCGACCTGAGCTCATCATTGAGCATCCATTCCAGATGCTTGTATGTGACATCCCATACATCACATACATCCCATACATCACATACATCCCATACATCACATACATCCCACTCATCCCACACATCACACTCATCTAGGGCTGCAACTAACGATTATTTTCATAATCGATTAGTTGGCCGATTATTGTTTCGATTAATCGGTTAATAACCTTAAAAAAAAAAATACGGTGTATAATTTAGTTAATATGTAAAGTTTTAAAAAAAGGCAATTTATTCTTAAATAACTATATGCAGTGGTAAATATAAATAACCAACTATATGGTTGGGAGCAAAATATCAAATCCACTCTGAGAATAACAGACAGAAGAGAGATATACTGTATATACTATTAGAGGAGAGATATACTGTATATACTATTAGAGGAGAGATATACTGTATATACTATTAGAGGAGAGACATACTGTATATACTATTAGAGGAGAGATATACTGTATATACTATTAGAGGAGAGATATACTGTATATACTATTAGAGGAGAGACATACTGTATATACTATTAGAGGAGAGATATACTGTATATACTATTAGAGGAGAGATATACTGTATATACTATTAGAGGAGAGATATACTGTGCATACTATTAGAGGAGAGATATACTGTGCATACTATTAGAGGAGATATACTGTATATACTATTAAAGGGTGAATCTGGTAAATATCAGACTCAGAGATCACATTAAAAAAAAAAAAAACAATGTCTTCCTTAAAAAAAAAATGTAATTTTAAGAACATTCGTTCGATTTTGTAATCGTTAGTGGGGTCATTCATTTTCAACCACAGTGACGGGAAAATTTGGAAATAATCAAAGGAATTTTCAGACAGTGGATGTGGTTTTCTTTCAGAAATGACATTCATTTTAAAAACAGAATGTTAAAAACAAGTGAAAATTTCAAACAACATTCTTTTATTCAGCGAATGTACAAAGATTTTTCGTCTAAAAAAAAATTGATCGGTGTGGCCAGCATAAGGCTCGGAACACACCTATGTAGTTTGCTTTTGATCTGTTTCTGCAGTGCTTTTTGCTGTGCGTTTTGATTTTGCTGCGATTTGTGTTTTTGCATTTTTTTTGGCCAATTTGTTGTTGGGCAAATTAAAAAACACAAATTGCTGCAAAAACGCATTACATGCTTCTCCATTGAAGTATATTGAACCAAAAGAAGCAGAGTTTCGCCTTAAAAAAAGTCCCTGACCCTTTCCAAATACGCAGTGGCTGAAAAAAGCATAGATGTGAATGTGTCCCATAGGAAACCATGTAAATGAACTGTAGTGCGTTTATGCAAAAAGCACAAAAAAACACATAGATATGAACCAGGTCTAAGACGTTTAGTAACATAATGGGGTTCAAAAAACTAAAATTAGCCCTTAATAGTACAAAAAAAAAAAGCAGATAATCACTATTGTAAGGGGTTCATTTTTTTACTGTAGAACTGTGAAAGTAATATTTACAGTAGCGATTATTTGCTCTTTTTGTACTATAAGGGCTCATTTTATTTTTTTTAACCCCATTATGTTACTGGCCGATTAATCGATTATGAAAATAGTAATCAATTCATTTCATAATCGATTAGTTGTGGATAAATCGATTAGTTGTTTCAGCCCTACACTCATCCCACACATCCCACACATCACACACATCACACACATCCCACCCATAATCCTCATACACACCTGGTGCTATGATAATTTGTGCAAAAAACCAAGTGCTGTTGTGTCTGTGCAACCCATATAAATAGATATGATCATATACATGTACTAAAACAGTGAGTAATAAAAATAGTAAATATCACAAACATAGCATGTGCAAACTATAATAATATATAATAAATATAAAAAGTGCAAACTATGCAAAATAAATATTCATGAAGGAAAGAGTGCAACCTATGCAAAAAATAAATAATGTGCAAAAAACACATAAGTGCAAAAAACAGGTGTGTGACGTCTCTCTATGAAACCCAAATAGTTAATGACACTAAAAAATATATATATTGTTGCGTGAAGTCCAAACCAAGTCTTTTAAATGCAATAAAACATATATGCCAGTGCAAGCTCAAAAGAGATATTTTGTGATCCTTTAGCAATCCAACTGTGCAGCAAATAGCCGGTGGGGTGCCGAAAGAGAGAGGGTATATATCCTTTTCGTGCTCAAACACAAACAGGTGAGTAATGGCCCCTTACCTTGCGGCAATGGGACAACCGCATAGAAGGTAAATGGAGGAGATGGTCTCTCTTTGGGGTCCCTGGACCGGAGCCAGTGGTCCCTGTACTTTAATCCCTCAGTACCAGCATCAATAGTAGCAGAGTCAACATAAGGGAGAACAAAAAGGGTACCAGATAGTGTAGTATTTCGGACAAATCGATATTTTTATTGAGGTTAAAAGCATGTACTCACATGAAGTAGATGCATATCACATGTAAATCCTACGAGCGGCGAGCTCGTCAATCCAGATCTGTGTCAGTGCCTATCCCGTCCCTACGCGTGACGTCACCCAATCACGTGACTTCATCAGGGGATGACAGGGGAGGCACATTCATGTCTTTAAATAGTTTTCTCATTGTAGTCAATGGGCGGCCATTTTCTTGTGGCCCGCTGTAATGTTATGGCGGCCATGTTTGAAAGGGTCAGTTTCGAAACATGCGCGCGGCCATTTTTTTGGTTGGAAGGCACATTCCCAGTGCCGTAGGCTTCTATGTTGAATAGGCTGCCATTTTCCTGTAGCCTAATATAATATACCGGTGGCCATTTTTTAGGGGATTGTGTCAGTAGATGTAAACCAAGTTAGAAGGCGCATCACTAATATCATAGATGTCTGTGGCATGTTATTAGATATATATGGCCGCAAATAGGACTATGAGGACTGATTGGTAAAGACAGTGCTCGATATAAGGCGCTTAAAGGTGGCGGCTTGGTGGACCTTATATAGTCGCAGGTAGTTCCCAAACCAACTGCAGATAATAGTAAAAACAGTGTAAAAAGAGTGTAGAACAGGGGGTAGGGAGTGATGTAAACAGGGGGAAACTGGGATTAGCGCTCAGCGTAATGCTCCATATTAGTAACATACAGCATTTTGCACTGGCTCACATGTGTACTTATCCAGTGTCCCTGATGGTGGATTTTCTATGAAAACACTCCGGTGTGGTATACATAATGGCTCTGTCAGTGCGTATAGGACGGGACAGGCTCTGGCAGCTATATATCTCAATCCTTAATGTACAAGAGCTAAATCATGTATAAATAACAATAATGTACTCCTCTGGGTGTACATAAAAACCTAAAAAAATTAAAATCTTAAAACAAGATCTATACATAGTAATACAAAACAAGAAAGGAAAAAGCTAAATGTACAATATATGCTTATAAAAGGAGATATTTAGCTTTTTCCTTTCTTGTTTTGTATTACTATGTATAGATCTTGTTTTAAGATTTTAATTTTTTTAGGTTTTTATATATAAAATACAAAGGAAGGAGCTGACAGCGCTCCGCTACAAGTTAAAAGCCTTGGCTGGATAGGCAGCGTGTTCCGGCGTGCATTCCACCAGCCGCCTATGCAAACCCGGAAGAATCGTAACACAAGAGGTAGACGTATGCGTATCACGTGGCCACGCCTTAGGCGTTTCGTCATCAAGATGTCATCTGCGCGCCTCAGATGACGTCTTGATGACGAAACGTGTAAGGCGTGGCCACGTGATACGCATACGTCTACCTCTTGTGTTACGATTCTTCCGGGTTTGCATAGGCGGCTGGTGGAACGCACGCCAGAACAAGCTGCCTATCCAGCCAAGGCTTTTAACTTGTAGCGGAGCGCTGTCAGCTCCTTCCTTTGTATTTTATATATACTTTTCAACAATAAACTACATAATTTTTCGGATTCACGCTATGAGAGCATTTTTTTCTCTGCCACATATGGATGTTTAATGCTGGGGGAACCGCGATACCAGAGAAGGGGAGGACGGCCATTGGACTGAAGATCATCTTAAAGGAACATCATTGCTGGATCTGATCTACATGCCTTTTACCCCTGCAGGGGTTGGGCACTCTGGTGAGTGAGGGCACAAGTGGGGGTGCAGTGGAAGACGGGGAGCACTTACCACAACAAGAATATTGCCACTGATCGAAAGGACATATTATAGTTTTTTCTGATCGTTTGAATTCTTTGGGACATTACTTCACTTTTTTACTTTTCACAGTCCTTTTCACTTATTTTTAGTATTACTTTCTTACCACTCTGCTTATTTTATTGTTTTGACATCGGAGTGGCTCACAATGTTTTGATATTTTGCACAATTTTAGAACACTATTTTGGTATGCTTGCATAATTTTATTTGAATATATTTTACATATATACTCTGCTTCTTTATTGGTTTTGCTATCAGAGTGGTTCAGTAGATTCTGATATTTTGCCAAATAATTTTTACCACTATCTTGGAATTTTTGCATATTTTTATTTTTACGGATATAATTGATTATTTTTGTTCTAGCACTTTGCACTTTACCTTAGAGTGTATTGGTGTAGGAGTATTTCATCTATATTTGACTCCTTATTTTACCACATTTTTTCACACAGATTTGTTGTATTCACTATTATATTTTATTTTCTACCAACACTATTAATTATCCAGTGTATATGCCATAGAACAGCGCCATTCCCTTATTTTAGAATTTTTGATTGATTGGAATCTCACCTAGGTGATATTCTGGGTTAGAGGGGCTGCAGTTCTTTTCACTTCCCTGCCTCCTAAGCGCGGAACCGTCGTCTTTGATTTGTTAACTTATGTAAGATGCCACTGACAGGCAACCCTCCCCGTCCACAGGAAGGGGGCGACCAATCAAGCCGCAACCTCAACCCCAGCTGTCAAAACTGGGAAGATGATGTCGGAGATGGGCGGGCAGTGAGAGCGATCTGCGCTCATCACAGTCCACCAGAGGGCGTTGGTTAGCAGAAAGCGTGTATCCCGCTCCAGCAGGCCTCAAAGCCCGGCTGAAGTCCTCGTACCCGCGGGGGGGGGGGCACGTCCCAGCTGCTGCGGTGTAGCCCAGTCACCAGGACGCAGTTTCTAGTCGCCATTGCGACCTGGCGCCTGGGTTTTGTCGAGCCCTGCATTAAATGGTTATACATTCACATCAGACCTGCCCCAAAGGAGCTTACAATCTACGGTCCCTAACTCACACCCATACATACACATACTGGGGCCAATTTAGACAGGAGCCAATTAACCTACCAGCATGTCTTTGGAGTGTGGGAGAAAACCCACACAGGCACAGGGAGACCATGCAAACTGCAGGCAGGTAGTGCCGTGGTTGGCACCGATGACCCTAATGATGGCAGGTGGATGTGCCAACTACTTAGCCACTGTGCTGTCTTAGACTGAATCAGGAAAATACGGCATTATGGCCACTAGAGGGAGCTGATGATCACAGGAAATTACTTATTTACTTTGATTGTCAGCTCTGTTTGGTGGTCATAATGTGGTGTTTTTCTGATTCACTCTATTCTGAATGAACAACATTTGGCCTGAAAAGAAAATACAAACAAGGCGGGCACACAGGCCTAGTGCACTACAGTCAACACTTTATGAGAGAATAAAAGCGGGTGAGTGCAACAATTCATAAGAGTCAATGAGTTATGGCAGGCAGGGGTGTCAAACTCAATTTCATCTCAGGCCTCATCAGAACTATGGTTGTCCTCAAAAGGGCCGGTTGTATCTATAAGACTAGATGTACAGAGCAAGCCCACCCACCAGCCCACCCACCGTCAGAAGTCAAGAGTCCCCCAACCCTCCCTTAGATCACAGTGCCAGCCCCCTTACCTTGTGCTACTGCTGGGAAGAAGCTGGGGTGGGAAACAGAATGTGCCGATGTAGCGTCACATCACATTTTGCTACCCGCTGGAGTGTGCATGCGCGACGCCGCCATTAGCGTTCCAACACATATACGACAAAACTCCCCTTCGCTCGCCACGCTTCGGGCACGGCCTCGCTTCGCTCGGCATAATTATAATCTACCTCTATGTCCACTTGGATGGTGGGGCTTGAACCTGGACTTAGGGGTGGAGTTTTGTCGTAAAAGTGTTGGAACGCATATGGCGGCGTCGCGCATGCGCACTCCAGCGGGTAGCGAAATGTGATGGGTCGCCATATGTGACACTACACAGAGTCTGGAGGTGGACCAGAGGAGGGCAGGAATCAGCTGAATGTTGAGACTTGTGAGGCGGAGACGAGGTGTTGCTGCGACAGCACAGAGAGGTGCAGGTCTCTAAAAAGGAGTTCTGTCCTCCTCTCTGCAGCCGACTGCTGAGATGGTGAGGGGGCGAGAGACTAGCACAGGATCGGGAGGAGGAGTTCTTGTCCTTCTCTCTGCTGCCAACTGCTAAGATGTTTAAGTAGCCAAGCGGACTGCAGAAGTGAAATGCAGGTCAGGTCTGCCCATACTTTTGGGGCCTCTTCACGCTGTTGCACGGTGTTCACTTAACATGCCTTTTGTTAAAGGCAGCCCATGCATCTAAATGGACTGTAACGCACCAGAAAAGGTGCATGTACCATTTTCTTTAAAGGCAACGCACTACTAAAATGATACAATCCTGTGCGGGAAAATGTCAAAGTTCGCCCACTTAGATAAATTATATTAATATTTTATTATAGTAATTAGTATTTATTATTCTATATGAGAGTAATGGAATCCAAAGCTTTGCTGCTTTTTCCAGACTGGGAATCTAACTAATCCCGTTATAAAGCATACAACCGCTGTCTCCGGCGTGCGTCACTCGGACGTATTTTAAGGGCGGACCCCTCTTTATCAGTGCTTTAAGAGGGTCCGCCCTTGAAACACGTCAGTGATGACGCACGCCACATAAGTGGCAGCATGCTTTATAACGGGATTAGTTATAGAGATTTCTTTGTGTACAGAGAGATGAGCGGATCTCTTCCCGGATGATGATTTTTATGACAAACAATATCGCAAACACAGTTGGCAAGTTTACTATTTCTTAACTGATTCCCGCCTGAGGTGCCCTCAACAGGATCTTTATGCCCAGGAGGGCTAGACAGACTTCCGGATCACATCACCACTGTGATTGGCTGTCACAATGGTCACATGACAGCCCAGCTCCCAATCATTACTAGAGACCGGGAGCTGTCTATGACAGCTTGATCACTGTGCAGGGAGCGTGCTCTCAACATGTAAACCTCAGCTGCCTATAGACACATATGTGCGACAGTTAAAGCCCACCCTCTTTGACGCTGCACATACGTGTTAGCTGGGAGGCATGAGATTATTAAAATTTTTATGAAGGCGTCACATCATGCTGGTGTGCTGTTTGTTTCAAGTGTTGCATTAGAAGTCATAGGAAGAATGAAGAAGAACAAAAGATGAGGAAGAGAGAAGCAAGAAGAGAGAAGCAAGAAGAGAGAAGCAAGAAGAGAGAAGCAAGAAGAGAGAAGCGAGAAGCAAGAAGAGAGAAGCAAGAAGGAACAAGAGAGAAGCAAGAAGGAACAAGAGAGAAGCAAGAAGGAACAAGAGAGAAGCAAGAAGGAACAAGAGAGAAGGAAGAAGGAACAAGAGAGAAGGAAGAAGGAACAAGAGAGAAGGAAGAAGGAACAAGAGAGAAGGAAGAAGGAACAAGAGAGAAGGAAGAAGGAACAAGAGAGAAGGAAGAAGGAACAAGAGAGAAGGAAGAAGGAACAAGAGAGAAGGAAGAAGGAACAAGAGAGAAGGAAGAAGGAACAAGAGAGAAGGAAGAAGGAACAAGAGAGAAGGAAGAAGGAACAAGAGAGAAGGAAGAAGGAACAAGAGAGAAGGAAGAAGGAACAAGAGAGAAGGAAGAAGGAACAAGAGAGAAGGAAGAAGGAACAAGAGAGAAGAAAGGGGCAGGAGAAAGAAAGAAAGAAAGAAAGAAAGAAAGAAAGAAAGAAAGAAAGAAAGAAAGAAAGAAAGAAAGAAAGAAAGAAAGAAAGAAAGAAAGAAAGAAAGAAAGAAAGAAAGAAAGAAAGAAAGAAAGAAAGAAAAGTAGAGAGCAAGGAGGAAGAAGAAAGGAAAAGAGGAAAAAAAAGGAGAGAGGAAAAAAAGGTTCTGTCCCCTCCCCAACGCGTGTCGATACCGGGAAATGATGTATCTTCTTCAGGGGGAATTCTCACGTCATTTCCCGGTATCGACACGCGTTGGGGAGGGGACAGGATAGTGTGCGAGACGGCGAAGTGTCTCAGCAGAGGACAGGACACAACAGTACAGCGCTTGTCATAATTTCTGGCTTGTACAGAATGGTGCACTTTAGCACCTATGAAATGTGAGTACCCCATTATAGGGGAGATTGTCATCTTTTAATACATTTAAAAAAAAACGATATTACACTATCGAGTTTCCTCTGTTTTCTATATGGATACATGTGCAAGTAACCAGCCAAGGATCTGAATGCTGATTACAAACCCAGAGGTGGTTTAAAAGTGTGTTTTGACCAAGCTTAGGTGCGAGGTCACACACTCTAAGGTGAGCGCATACACCTAAGGGGGAGCACAAGAGTGGATACGAGTACATGTTGTTTTATTATCTGTAAAGAGAATTATAAGGTGGAATGAAATAGGAAGGGACTTTTTATGTTGCGTTCTGTTTAAGGCACTTTAATGCATGAATAATTTTGCACTAAGAGCACGTTAAAGTGGAGTTCCACCCACTTTTAAAACTCTTCAGGATCCCTCACTAAACTGTGCACTGTAAACAAATTGGATATTTTTAAAAAATGTTTCTCAGCACCTACTGTATATCTGCTGTATTCATTTTTCACTTCCTCCTCCCTGGCCGTGGCCCATCGCATCATTTCCTGTTTGTAATGCCTTCTGGGAAGGGGTGGCAACTTCCTATGACACTGCCGTTGCTATGGAAACCTGACCTGAAACCTACTACACTGCTTGTGCTGCACTGAGCATGTGCGAGATCTGCAAGGATGAGATCCAGGAAGAAATACAGTCTGGCTTCAGATGCCCACGGCCAGCTGTAAGTTTATAAAATAACAAACTACTGCTATAAACTAACAAAACAGACCTTAGTTTACAGACTAACTTTACTAGAATACATTAAGCTTGTGTATTATAGGGGGATTTTTATTTAAAAAGTATAATTTCGGCCGGAACACCACTTTAAGCACGATATATTTGCTATTTTGTTTATCAATGTGGATGCACTATATATATATATATATATATATATATATATATATATATATATATATATATATATATATATATATATATATATAGTTGTGTATAGACACACAGGTTGTCACAACATATGGGGATTGTAATCTTTAATCGCACAGGATTATCATTGGAATTGTCGCAGAGGGATTGCAATTTTAATCGCATGAGATTGTAAAGTTGTGTATAGACGCATATGTTGTCACAGAAATTATCGCATGGGATTGCAATTTTAATTGTATAGGATTATAATGTGGATGCAGTATATATATATATATATATTTATTTGTGTATAGGCACACAGGTTGTCACAGCAATTAACGCATAGGATTGCAACCTTTAATCGCATAGGATTGTCATTGTAATGCCCCGTACACACAATCGGACATTCCGACAACGAAATCCTGTTTTTTTTTTCTGAAGGATGTTGGCTCAAACTTGTCTTGCATACACACAGGTCGCACAAATGTTGTCGGAAATTCCGATCGTCAAGAACGTGGTGACGTACAACACGTACGACGAGCCGAGAAAAACAAAGTTCGATAGCCAGTGCGGCTCTTCTGCTTGATTCCGAGCACGCGTGGAATTTTGTGCGTCGCAATTGTGTAGACACGATCGGAATTTCCGACAAGGGATTTTGTTGTTGGAAAATTTGAGATCCAGCGCTCAAATTTTTGTTGCATGAGGCAAAAAGGAAGTTCTGGACAGCAGCACTCCGGAATATAGCCTTTATTTGTAAAAAGTCCAACAGATACAAGCCACAGCAAAAAAATGGGACAAACGATCTGACGCGTTTCACACTTAACAGTGCTTAGTCATATTACTTTTTACAAATAAAGGCTATATTCCGGAGTGCGGCTGTCCAGAACTTCCTTTTTGCCTCATGTTGCTATATGCTTAGCCAGCACCTGGTGTTCCAGTTACGAGGAGAGTTCTATATCTACATTCCACCTGGAGCAGACGATCCCCTTCCCTTCTCAAATTTTTGTTGTTGGAAATTCCGACAACAAATGTCCGATGGAGCATACACACGGTCGGAATTTCCGACAACAAGCTCACGTCCAACATTTGTTTAAAGGGGAAAAAAGCTGCGCTATTAAATGGAAAGTCCATGCAATTGCTCGTGGATAAACGGTGAACAATTTAATCTAATGACGAACACCAGGGTGAATCAAAACATATATCAAACGTGCCACCACCTTAAGAAAAGCCTGCTTACCAGCTGGCAGGCAAAATCGGGCAGTTGGCTTATACCCGGCCAGGGCCTTTTCTTGTGAGGAAGATCCGCTGATGGACTGGAGGTTGGATGGTTAGATGATTGGATAAATGCCCAGACCACTCCTGACACCACACGACCTTACACAGACCACAAGACCCAGCCATATACAGAGGAAGAAAAGCCATCCATAGCGTGATACTGTAACAACTAATAATTTATTAAAAGATATTGCACTTACATAGAGATAAAAACTTTGCATGTAAAAAGCAAAGCCGGCCGGCTGCAAACGATATCCCGTCCTCCTAACGCAGGAGCGTGGTGACGTCAACACGTGTCCTCGCCCAGACGGGTTTCGTCATAAATGACGTTATCAATGGGGAGCATTTGTTGTTGGAAATTCCGACCGTGTGTACGCGGCATAACTATCGCTTGGGGATTGCAATTTTTAATCATATAGGATTATAATACACATATAACATGTGACTGCATAGGATTGCAATATACTTTTTGGAGTTAACAGTGTCAATATTGAATGTGAAGGTTATATAAACTTACATTCGTATAGTGCAGCATTTTATTTACTGGGTTGACACAAGCATATTGGACGTGATCAATGCTAGCAGCTGTCCTCAATAATCAATTGGAACTTTACATGGCAGCTTGCAAGAATTTGTTTTTTTGATTGCCACCCATGTATGTCAGGTGGGGATTTTACACAAGCTGTCAGATGGATGCAATGCAGGGGCTGTGCAACCGCTCCATCACTTTCATGCACCCCAGTTACATTTGCCCCCCCCCGAGTCCATGTCTTCCATGCTCCAATCTCCCACCTGCATACCTGGGACTAGCATGGTGGACGCCTCCCGGGTTGAGGAGAAGGAGGAGTCCTTTCTCCAGCACGTCACCGGCTGCTGCCTGTCTAAATATCTCCTAAGCGGTGCCCGTTCATTTTACCTACAGGTAAGACTTATTATAAGCTTACCTGTAGGTAAAAATCACAAATGAGAGTTTACTTCCACTTTAATGGCATCCAAAACGTAGCAAGCACGATAAGCGTTTTTGCACACTACAAAATTAGCGCCAATCATGCAGTTAAAGGATTTGTAGCACTCGAAGCTCAAAAAGGTGCATTAGCTTCCTTGCTGCAATTGTTGCCTGTAGGGGGCAGCCCATTAAAATGAATGAACTGCCCTATAAATTAAACCTGATATCACGTCAGATGGAGGCTTAAAAAAAAAAAAAAAAAAAAAGGAAGTCCTTCAATATTTCTAAATATGCAGTTTTATTAAACGAATAAATGTTATTTCGAACATGCTGATATGAAGGCACTTCCTGTTATAAGGTGGCAACACATTTCTTACCCTCTCCCAGTAGTGCTTGTGTGTGTGTGTATATATATATATATATATATATATATATATATATATATATATATATATATATATACACATACATGCACACACACACACACACACATATACACATACAGTATTCTCACACAAGAGTGAGTACAACCCTCACATTTTTGTAAATATTTTATTCTATCTTTTCATGTGACAACACTGAAGAAATGACACTTGTCTACAATGTAAAGTAGTGAGTGTACAGCTTGTATAACAGTGTAAATTTTCTGTCCCCTCAAAATAACTCAACACACAGTCATTAATGTCTAAACCGTTATACAAGCTGTACACTCACTACTTTACATTGTAGCCAAGTGTCATTTCTTCAGTGTTGTCACATGAAAAGATAGAAGAAAATATTTACAAAAATATGAGGGGTCACTTTTGTGAGATACTGTATTATATTTTATATACACCAAGTTGCATATTTTGGGGATATTGTTCACCTGCTTTAGATTTTGTCCTTTTCAGGTTCCTTCTGTGCTTGTCTTCTGCTTTCTATTTTTTCCTCCTGACATATTTGACCAATCATTTGTAAATCTCTCCCCCCCTTTTTTTTTTTTTTTTTTTTTGATCCTGCCATTTTTTTTCTCCTTTTTTTGATCCTGCCATAAATTTTTGATCCTGCCATAAATATATATTTTTTTGTTTTGTTTTTTGATCCTGCCATAAATCTTGACTTTAATCTTAGTCCACGCTTTCACTTTCTCATCGCTGGACCCAGGGACAGGTAAGTGTCCAATTAAAAGTCAGCAGCTACAGTATTTGTAGCTTCTGACTTTTAATTTTTTTTAGGATGGGTCCTCCTCTTTAAATATGCTAATTTTCTGTGACACTAACCTGATAGGCCAATTATGTAGAGGTGGAGCTTGTATATATCTCTTGCCATATCTGTTTCAAACTAGCTACGACTAAATCTATTGCCAAAAACGCGTCAGCTTTATTGTTTTATTGTCACTCTGATGTAAAAATTAACGATACTTCAAGGATTACAGTCTTGCAGGCTCTTCTTACTATTGTTTCATACTTTGGAGGGGAATTTACTAAAACTGGAGAGTGCAAAATCTGGTGCAGCTCTGCATAGAAACCAATCAGCTTCCAGGTTTTATTGTCAAAGCTGAATAGAACAAGCTGAAGTAAGAAGCTCATTGGTTACAATGCACAGCTGCATCAGATTCTGCACGAGTTTTATTAAATCCCCCTTTACTATACATGTTGGTGTGAGTTTGGGGTATCATTAGGAATTACTGGCACAGTCACCTGCAAGGGATGTTTTTTTGTTTTTTCTTGTGTGTGTTGCGGGAAGGAGTGTGATTTTTTTTGTGTGCGTTCCTGCATTGCACAAATGTGAAGCAAGCCTTATGTGTTACATCTACATGTGGCAGACTGATCCCAGACAGATTTGCCCGGCACACCCTGTACATCATCTGTACTATTCCCAAATTTCATCCAGCAAACAAAACAAAAGTTGCGATCCGTCTCCTCTGGACCTTGGCTGGGATTTCCCCCAATTACTGGATTACGACTTTCCTCCTTTGAGGTTGAAAGGTCGTAAAGTCAATTTTTTTCCAGCCGGGAAATTCCCCTATTGACAAATGATGGACAGAACGTGCGCGGTGCCCACCATACCCAGCAGGGGGCACAAGAAAAAAAAAAAAAAAAAGTACAGGAATTCCACCCACAAGAAAAGAAAAAAAAAGTAAACATTACAGCCCTCCCCACCCCCCAACTCCCAAATAAATAAGAGGACAGGAGAGGAGGAGGACATCCCAAGACAGGAGCACAGGACACATCCCGAATCTAGGTGAGCTTCTACACCATCATTATACTTACTACAAATTTACTAACACACGTCTGATGTTCTTCTCAGTAAACGTGCCAATTTTATTAATTTTTTTAACTCAGTTTTATGCATTTTGCACATATACATATATATATATATATATATATATATATATACACATACACTGTTTCCCCAAAAATAAGACCTAGCGTGATTGTCGGTGATGGCTGCAATATAAGCCCTACCCTGTTTCCCCGAAAATAAGCCCTACCCTGAAAATAAGACCTACACGGACTTCTTCTTTTTTTTTTCGTTTTACATTTATTTATTTTCAACAGTAGACAGAGGGCGGGATTAAAACCCCCTCCCAGGTTATTCCCTCTATGTCCTACTGAGGAGAATTCCCACCCAATGCTGGGACCAGGCAAGAATGCCAACAACCCCCCCCCCCCCCCCCCCCCCACATCTCTGAATTTTTAATTCAGTTCTACAAAAACTAAAATAACAACATTTTTAGCTATGCCATGTTATTTCTGTTATTTTTTAGCACTCAATGTCTCCACCCCCGCTCCCCAGCTGCAAATTTTTGGGTTAATTAGATTTAGGATTTAGAAAACAGAAACATGATGGCAGAGTAATCCATCTGCCTGTTTTGTTTTTTTTGTTTTTTTTTAAAGTGTATACATCTTTTCTTTTTGTATGTTTTTCCATTCGAGAAGTATAGGCAAAGCTAGTTTGGCTGTACCTCCCCTATGGATCACAGGAGTGCCGTTCTTTCTGTACTTCCGTGACCCGTTTTCAGTGGACAGTAGAGCTGAACGATTCTGGGCAAAATGAGAATCACAATTTTTTTTGCTCAGCATAAAAAGATCACGATTCTCGCGGCGTAAAATCTTTCACATTATACAAAAACAATTGGGCTAACTTTACTGGTTAGTTTTTTTTTTTAATTCATTTAAGTGTAATTTTTTCCCAAAAAATTGCATTTGAACGACTGCTGTGCAAATATAGTGTGACATAAAATATTGCAACAATCGCCATTTTATTCCCTAGAGTCGCTACTAAAAAATATATATATATATATATATATATATATATATATGTT
>NC_133334.1:26850970-26875970 GCF_042186555.1 Aquarana catesbeiana
GCCTGTTGTCAGCAGAATATAAGACTCATTTCAGTACCTCCTGTGTGTTTCAGGGTCCCGTGACATGTACAGAGCCTACATGGATATGAGAGAAGCCAACTACAAAAATGCAGACAAGTATTTCCACGCTCGGGGGAACTACGATGCTGCACAGCGAGGACCAGGCGGGTCTTGGGCTGCCAGGGTTATAAGGTAAGAGAGCAGTTATAGGAGGCCGAGGAGAGGCCGACGGTGGAGGAAACATGCCGAGTGTGCAAAAATATCTTCACCAACCACCCGAGTACCAGCCTGTAATACCCCTTCATTACCCAGACACAGCTTTCAGTGCTGTGATAGTTTGACTGACAATTAGAGATGCACCAATACCATTTTTTTTTTTACGAGTACCGATACTTTTTTTTTTTTTTTTTTTTTGCGCTTTTTTTCAATGTGAAATGTGTAAATATATGTTAAAGGTGTAAAAATATCAATGAACAGAGCAAACAAAAAAAACAAGTTTTAATTATTAATAGTTTATAAAATAAATGAGGAGAATAAAGAGTTAATAAAATCTGATTAGAGAAAATTAAGGGGGTAAACAGAGGAATTTTTTTTTTTTTTTTTTTTTTATTAATACAATTTTTTTTTTACTTGACAGGTTGCCTTTAAACCACTTCTTACCCCCCCGGGCCATTACTGCACTTCGCTTCTACATGTAAAAAACTACTTTTTTGTTTGCTAGAAAATTACTTAGAACCCCCAACACACACATTATACACGTGTGTGGTGTGATGTGATGTGATATAATATATATATATATATCTTTTATTTATTATGTCACACACATACACAAAGTATTGCAACAACCACCATTTTATTCTCTAGGGTGTTAGAAAAAAAATATATAATATAAGTAATTTAAGTAATTTTCTAGCAAAAAAAAAAAAAAAACCCAACAAAAAACTGTTTTTAATTTGTAAACAACACATCTCAAAAAGTGGCTCGGTCTTTAAGCGGTTAAAATTGAACATCTAAACAGTCCCGTCGGATTTCTAAATCCTGTATTTCACTAAATAAGCTCCGTTTACTGTTAAAAAATAAGTGTGAAATGTAAGACTCCGGTGGGGTGTAACAAGATGTCCGCTTGCCGCCTTCTCACTGTATCTCTCACTGTATCCTTACTGTAGAGCAGTGAGGGGTGTAGCAAGATGGTGGCGACGGACCGTCACTTCCGTTACAAATTGTGACGGGTCGCCAAATCTGACGAAAACACAGGCTCGGGCAGATGTAAATACTGTCAGTTTTTTTTTCCTGGAAAGCAGAGATTTTTTTTTTCTCCATGTCATTCCATGCTTTCCAGGTCAGAGAGGAGATGTGTGGGGTCTGACCCCAGATGTCTAAAGAGGACCGGTCATCCTTATTTCTATTACAAGGGGTATTTACATTTCTTGTAATAGGAATAAAAAGTGATCAAAAAGAAAATAAAAGGGACAGTGTAGAAAAAAAAAAAAAAATAATAATAATAATAAAAAAAAAAAAAAAATTAAAAGCTCCCCGTCCCCTCATGCTCACATACGTAGGTTGCGCCCGCATATGTAAACAGCGTTCGTACTACACATGTGAGCCATCGCCACAAACATTATTTCGAGAGCAATATAATAATTTTAAGACCTCCTCTGTAACTTTAAGCTGGTGACCTAAATTTTAAAGCGTCGTCCAAAAAGGGATTGTGCCCCTTTGTGGGCGCCAGTGCGGGGGGGGGGGGATTGTGCCCCTTTGTGGGCGCCAGAGGATGAAATATTGTCCCAAGGGCCAGATAAAAGCAATTAAAAGGGCCACATCCGGCCCCTGGGCCGTAGTTTGGAGACTACTGGCTTAGGACATCAGACAGGTCGATCAGTCAATGATCTGATATCTATTGATTAACCCCTCCCCCCCGGTGTGTGCTGACTCTGGTCTCCATCTTTCTCTAGCAATGGAAGAGAAGCCGTCCAGACGCGAGGCAGCGGCAGAGGAGCGGAGGACAGCCGGCTGGACCAGGAAGCCAATCACTGGGGGAGGAACGGAGGTGACCCCAATCGCTACAGGCCTGCGGGGCTACCCAACAAATACTAAGCCCCGCCTTCCGATCATCTGACATCACAACTACGAGAACAACCAATAACCAATCAATGGACAGGAAACGCTGCTGAACCCACAAGACCGGGAATGATGCAAAATGTTACATTGTACAAATATTATCCAGAATTATAGAAACGTTTCATATCTGCATATAAATAATAAATATTTACATATCATCAATGCCAGGCTCATTCTTCCAGGTTATTACCTATTCCCAGGTCTGGGGCCCGATCACACCAACGCATTAGGAAACACATGTGCGCTTTCCTCAACATGCATTATGCGCTTTTAGCACATTGTTAATAAGTTGCACTAAAATAATGCAACACAAGACACATCTTACAAAAGCGTTCTTCCTGCAGGAACATGGGGGAGATGAACATGTGACTTGAAAAACCGCACTAATTAGGGGTTCATTAGTGTTGCAATCCCCATGTGCGGGTCTCTATGCACGTTTACATGCATTTGTGGTGCATTTTTTTTCATTAGCTCAGGACAATAATGGTGGGGGGGGCTCAGGACAATAATGGTGGGGGGGGGGGCTCAGGATAATAATGGTGGGGGGGGGAGCTCAGGATAATAATGGTGGGGGGGGCTCAGGATAATAATGGTGGGGGGGGGGGGGGAGCTCAGGATAATAATGGTGGGGGGGGCTCAGGATAATAATGGTGGTGGGGGGGCGCTCAGGATAATAATGGTGGTGGGGGGGAGCTCAGGATAATAATGGTGGTGGGGGGGGAGCTCAGGATAATAATGGTGGTGGGGGGGGAGCTCAGGATAATAATGGTGGTGGGGGGGAGCTCAGGATAATAATGGTGGTGGGGGGGGAGAGCTCAGGACAGTAATGGTGGGGGGAGCTCAGGACAGCTCAGCTAATTGGGGTCTCAGGACAGTTATGATGGGAGGATCTCGGGACAATAATGGGGGGCTCAGGACAATAATGGGGGGGAGCTCAGGGCAATAATGGGGAGCTCAGGACAGTAATGGTGGGGGGAGCTCAGGGCAATAATGGGGAGCTAAGCACAGTAATGGGAGTCTCAGGACAGTAATGGCGGGGGGTGCTCAGGGCAATAATGGGGAGCTCAGCACAGTAATGGTGGGGGGAGCTCGGGGCAATAATGGGAGTCTCAGGACAGTAATGGTGGGGGGTTCTCAGCACAGTAATGGTGGGCGGAGCTCGGGACAATAATGGGGAGCTCAGGACAATACTGGAGGGCTCAGAACAGTAATGGTGGGGGGGGAGCTCAGTACTGCGGAAAATCCGACAATTGTCCGATGGAGCGTACCAACGGTCGGATTTTAGGCCAGCGGCCTGTCATCACACAATTCCTTTAGCCACAGCCAGTATTCAGCGCAATGAAAAATCACAACCAACTTTTCCTGTGGCGCAGAGCGAGCGCCGCACTTTTTTCTCAGCTGCGGGGGCCCAACTTATGATCCTGCACACAGGCTGCCCACTGATTTCAGAAAATGCCCCTGACCTGAGCTCATCATTGAGCATCCATTCCAGATGCTTGTATGTAATATCCCATACATCACATACATCCCACTCATCCCACACATCCCACACATCACACTCATCTAGGGCTGCAACTAACGATTATTTTCATAATCGATTAGTTGGCCGATTATTGTTTCGATTAATCGGTTAATAACTTTAAAAAAAAAAAAAATACGGTGTATAATTTAGTTAATATGTAAAGTTTTAAAAAAAGGCAATTTATTCTTAAATAACTATATGCAGTGGTAAATATAAATAACCAACTATATGGTTGGGAGCAAAATATCAAATCCACTCTGAGAATAACAGACAGAAGAGAGATATACTGTATATACTATTAGAGGAGAGATACACTGTATATACTATTAGAGGAGAGATATACTGTATATACTATTAGAGGAGATATACTGTATATACTATTAGAGGAGAGATATACTGTGCATACTATTAGAGGAGATATACTGTATATACTATTAAAGGGTGAATCTGGTAAATATCAGACTCAGAGATCACATTAAAAAAAAAAAAAAAAAAAAAAAAAACAATGTCTTCCTTAAAAAAAAATGTAATTTTAAGAACATTCGTTCGATTTTGTAATCGTTAGTGGGGTCAAATCGACGTTCATTTTCAACCACAGTGACGGGAAAATTTGGAAATAATCAAAGGAATTTTCAGACAGTGGATGTAGTTTTCTTTCAGAAATGACATTCATTTTAAAAACAGAATGTTAAAAACAAGTGAAAATTTCAAACAACATTCTTTTATTCAGCGAATGTACAAAGATTTTTCGTCTAAAAAAAAATTGATCGGTGTGGCCAGCATAAGGCTCGGAACACACCTATGTAGTTTGCTTTTGATCTGTTTCTGCAGTGCTTTTTGCTGTGCGTTTTGATTTTAGCGCACGTGATTTTGCTGCGATTTGTGTTTTTGCATTTTTTTTTGGCCAATTTGTTGTTGGGCAAATTAAAAAACACAAATTGCTGCAAAAACGCATTACATGCTTTTCTGCAGCTTCTCCATTGAAGTATATTGAACCAAAAGAAGCAGAGTTTCGCCTTAAAAAAAGTCCCTGACCCTTTCCAAATACGCAGTGGCTGAAAAAAGCATAGATGTGAATGTGTCCCATAGGAAACCATGTAAATGAACTGTAGTGCGTTTATGCAAAAAGCACAAAAAAACACATAGATATGAACCAGGTCTAAGACGTTTAGTAACATAATGGGGTTCAAAAAACTAAAATTAGCCCTTTATAGTACAAAAAAAAAAAAAAAAAAGCAGATAATCACTATTGTAAGGGGTTCATTTTTTTACTGTAGAACTGTGAAAGTAATATTTACAGTAGCGATTATTTGCTCTTTTTGTACTATAAGGGCTCATTTTATTTTTTTTAACCCCATTATGTTACTGGCCGATTAATCGATTATGAAAATAGTAATCAATTCATTTCATAATCGATTAGTTGTGGATAAATCGATTAGTTGTTTCAGCCCTACACTCATCCCACACATCCCACACATCCCACTCATCCCACACATCCCACACATCCCACTCATCCCACACATCACACTCATCCCACCCATAATCCTCATACACACCTGGTGCTATGATAATTTGTGCAAAAAACCAAGTGCTGTTGTGTCTGTGCAACCCATATAAATAGATATGATCATATACATGTACTAAAACAGTGAGTAATAAAAATAGTAAATATCACAAACATAGCATGTGCAAACTATAATAATATATAATAAATATAAAAAGTGCAAACTATGCAAAATAAATATTCATGAAGGAAAGAGTGCAACCTATGCAAAAAATAAATAATGTGCAAAAAACACATAAGTGCAAAAAACAGGTGTGTGACGTCTCTCTATGAAACCCAAATAGTTAATGACACTAAAAAATATATATATTGTTGCGTGAAGTCCAAACCAAGTCTTTTAAATGCAATAAAACATATATGCCAGTGCAAGCTCAAAAGAGATATTTTGTGATCCTTTAGCAATCCAACTGTGCAGCAAATAGCCGGTGGGGTGCCGAAAGAGAGAGGGTATATATCCTTTTCGTGCTCAAACACAAACAGGTGAGTAATGGCCCCTTACCTTGCGGCAATGGGACAACCGCATAGAAGGTAAATGGAGGAGATGGTCTCTCTTTGGGGTCCCTGGACCGGAGCCAGTGGTCCCTGTACTTTAATCCCTCAGTACCAGCATCAATAGTAGCAGAGTCAACATAAGGGAGAACAAAAAGGGTACCAGATAGTGTAGTATTTCGGACAAATCGATATTTTTATTGAGGTTAAAAGCATGTACTCACATGAAGTAGATGCATATCACATGTAAATCCTACGAGCGGCGAGCTCGTCAATCCAGATCTGTGTCAGTGCCTATCCCGTCCCTACGCGTGACGTCACCCAATCACGTGACTTCATCAGGGGATGACAGGGGAGGCACATTCATGTCTTTAAATAGTTTTCTCATTGTAGTCAATGGGCGGCCATTTTCTTGTGGCCCGCTGTAATGTTATGGCGGCCATGTTTGAAAGGGTCAGTTTCGAAACATGCGCGCGGCCATTTTTTTGGTTGGAAGGCACATTCCCAGTGCCGTAGGCTTCTATGTTGAATAGGCTGCCATTTTCCTGTAGCCTAATATAATATACCGGCGGCCATTTTTTAGGGGATTGTGTCAGTAGATGTAAACCAAGTTAGAAGGCGCATCACTAATATCATAGATGTCTGTGGCATGTTATTAGATATATATGGCCGCAAATAGGACTATGAGGACTGATTGGTAAAGACGGTGCTCGATATAAGGCGCTTAAAGGTGGCGGCTTGGTGGACCTTATATAGTCGCAGGTAGTTCCCAAACCAACTGCAGATAATAGTAAAAACAGTGTAAAAAGAGTGTAGAACAGGGGGTAGGGAGTGATGTAAACAGGGGGAAACTGGGATTAGCGCTCAGCGTAATGCTCCATATTAGTAACATACAGCATTTTGCACTGGCTCACATGTGTACTTATCCAGTGTCCCTGATGGTGGATTTTCTATGAAAACACTCCGGTGTGGTATACATAATGGCTCTGTCAGTGCGTATAGGACGGGACAGGCTCTGGCAGCTATATATCTCAATCCTTAATGTACAAGAGTTAAATCATGTATAAATAACAATAATGTACTCCTCTGGGTGTACATAAAAACCTAAAAAAATTAAAATCTTAAAACAAGATCTATACATAGTAATACAAAACAAGAAAGGAAAAAGCTAAATGTACAATATATGCTTATAAAAGGAGATATTTAGCTTTTTCCTTTCTTGTTTTGTATTACTATGTATAGATCTTGTTTTAAGATTTTAATTTTTTTAGGTTTTTATATATAAAATACAAAGGAAGGAGCTGACAGCGCTCCGCTACAAGTTAAAAGCCTTGGCTGGATAGGCAGCGTGTTCCGGCGTGCGTTCCACCAGCCGCCTATGCAAACCCGGAAGAATCGTAACACAAGAGGTAGACGTATGCGTATCACGTGGCCACGCCTTAGGCGTTTCGTCATCAAGACGTCATCTGCGCGCCTCAGATGACGTCTTGATGACGAAACGTGTAAGGCGTGGCCACGTGGTACGCATACGTCTACCTCTTGTGTTACGATTCTTCCGGGTTTGCATAGGCGGCTGGTGGAACGCACGCCGGAACACGCTGCCTATCCAGCCAAGGCTTTTAACTTGTAGCGGAGCGCTGTCAGCTCCTTCCTTTGTATTTTATATATACTTTTCAACAATAAACTACATAATTTTTCGGATTCACGCTATGAGAGCATTTTTTTCTCTGCCACATATGGATGTTTAATGCTGGGGGAACCGCGATACCAGAGAAGGGGAGGACGGCCATTGGACTGAAGATCATCTTAAAGGAACATCATTGCTGGATCTGATCTACATGCCTTTTACCCCTGCAGGGGTTGGGCACTCTGGTGAGTGAGGGCACAAGTGGGGGTGCAGTGGAAGACGGGGAGCACTTACCACAACAAGAATATTGCCACTGATCGAAAGGACATATTATAGTTTTTTCTGATCGTTTGAATTCTTTGGGACATTACTTAACTTTTTTACTTTTCACAGTCCTTTTCACTTATTTTTAGTATTACTTTCTTACCACTCTGCTTATTTTATTGTTTTGACATCGGAGTGGCTCACAATGTTTTGATATTTTGCACAATTTTATAACACTATTTTGGTATGCTTGCATAATTTTATTTGAATATATTTTACATATATACTCTGCTTCTTTATTGGTTTTGCTATCAGAGTGGTTCAGTAGATTCTGATATTTTGCCAAATAATTTTTACCACTATCTTGGAATCCGCGCTCATCACAGTCCACCAGAGGGCGTTGGTTAGCAGAAAGCGTGTATCCCGCTCCGGCAGGCCTCAAAGCCCGGCTGAAGTCGGGGGGGCCCACGTCCCAGCTGCTGCGGTGTAGCCCAGTCACCAGGACACAGTTTCTAGTCGCCATTGCGACCTGGCGCCTGGGTTTTGTCGAGCCCTGCATTAAATGGTTATACATTCACATCAGACCTGCCCCAAAGGAGCTTACAATCTACGGTCCCTAACTCACACCCATACATACACATACTGGGGCCAATTTAGACAGGAGCCAATTAACCTCCCAGCATGTCTTTGGAGTGTGGGAGAAAACCCACACAGGCACAGGGAGACCATGCAAACTGCAGGCAGGTAGTGCCGTGGTTGGCACCGATGACCCTAATGATGGCAGGTGGATGTGCCAACTACTTAGCCACTGTGCTGTCTTAGACTGAATCAGGAAAATACGGCATTATGGCCACTAGAGGGAGCTGATGATCACAGGAAATTACTTATTTACTTTGATTGTCAGCTCTGTTTGGTGGTCATAATGTGGTGTTTTTCTGATTCACTCTATTCTGAATGAACAACATTTGGCCTGAAAAGAAAATACAAACAAGGCGGGCACACAGGCCTAGTGCACTACAGTCAACACTTTATGAGAGAATATAAGCGGGTGAGTGCAACAATTCATAAGAGTCAATGAGTTATGGCAGGCAGGGGTGTCAAACTCAATTTCATCTCAGGCCTCATCAGAACTATGGTTGTCCTCAAAAGGGCCGGTTGTATCTATAAGACTAGATGTACAGAGCAAGCCCACCCACCAGCCCACCCACCGTCAGAAGTCAAGAGTCCCCCAACCCTCCCTTAGATCACAGTGCCAGCCCCCTTACCTTGTGCTACTGCTGGGAAGAAGCTGGGGTGGGAAACAGAATGTGCCGATGTAGCGTCACATCACATTTTGCTACCCGCTGGAGTGTGCATGCGCGACGCCGCCATTAGCATTCCAACACATATACGACAAAACTCCCCTTCGCTCGCCACGCTTCGGGCACGGCCTCGCTTCGCTCGGCATAATTATAATCTACCTCTATGTCCACTTGGATGGTGGGGCTTGAACCTGGACTTAGGGGTGGAGTTTTGTCGTAAAAGTGTTGGAACGCATATGGCGGCGTCGCGCATGCGCACTCCAGCGGGTAGCGAAATGTGATGGGTCGCCATATGTGACGCTACACAGAGTCTGGAGGTGGACCAGAGGAGGGCAGGAATCAGCTGAATGTTGAGACTTGTGAGGCGGAGACGAGGTGTTGCTGCGACAGCACAGAGAGGTGCAGGGCGGAGACGAGGTGTTGCTGCGACAGCACAGAGAGGTGCAGGTCTCTAAAAAGGAGTTCTGTCCTCCTCTTTGCAGCCGACTGCTGAGATGGTGAGGGGGCGAGAGACTAGCACAGGATCGGGAGGAGGAGTTCTTGTCCTTCTCTCTGCTGCCAACTGCTAAGATGTTTAAGTAGCCAAGCGGACTGCAGAAGTGAAATGCAGGTCAGGTCTGCCCATACTTTTGGGGCCTCTTCACGCTGTTGCACGGTGTTCACTTAACATGCCTTTTGTTAAAGGCAGCCCATGCATCTAAATGGACTGTAACGCACCAGAAAAGGTGCATGTACCATTTTCTTTAAAGGCAGCGCACTACTAAAATGATACAATCCTGTGCGGGAAAATGTCAAAGTTCGCCCACTTAGATAAATTATATTAATATTTTATTATAGTAATTAGTATTTATTATTCTATATGAGAGTAATGGAATCCAAAGCTTTGCTGCTTTCTCCAGACTGGGAATCTAACTAATCCCGTTATAAAGCATGCAACCGCTGTCTCCGGCGTGCGTCACTCGGACGTATTTTAAGGGCGGACCCCTCTTTATCAGTGCTTTAAGAGGGTCCACCCTTGAAACACGTCAGTGATGACGCACGCCACATAAGTGGCAGCATGCTTTATAACGGGATTAGTTATAGAGATTTCTTTGTGTACAGAGAGATGAGCGGATCACTTCCCGGATGATGATTTTTATGACAAACAATATCACAAACACAGTTGGCAAGTTTACTATTTCTTAACTGATTCCCGCCTGAGGTGCCCTCAACAGGATCTTTATGCCCAGGAGGGCTAGACAGACTTCCGGATCACATCACCACTGTGATTGGCTGTCACAATGGTCACATGACAGCCCATCTCCCAATCATTACTAGAGACCAGGAGCTGTCTATGACAGCTTGATCACTGTGCAGGGAGCGTGCTCTCAACATGTAAACCTCAGCTGCCTATAGACACATATGTGCGACAGTTAAAGCCCACCCTCTTCGACGCTGCACATGTGTTAGCTGGGAGGCATGAGATTATTAAAATTTTTATGAAGGCGTCACATCATGCTGGTGTGCTGTTTGTTTCAAGTGTTGCATTAGAAGTCATAGGAAGAATAAAGAAGAACAAAAGATGACGAAGAGAGAAGAGAGAAGGAAGAAGAGAGAAGGAAGAAGCAAGAAGCGAGAAGCAAGAAGCGAGAAGGAAGAAGAGAGAAGCAAGAAGGGAGAAGAGAGAAGCAAGAAGGGAGAAGAAGGGAGAAGAAGGGAGAAGAAGGGAGAGAGAAGAAGGGGGAAGGAAGAAGAGAGAAGAAGAGAGAAGAAGGGATAAGAAGGGAGAAGAAGGGATAAGAAGGGATAAGAAGGGAGAAGAAGGGATAACAAGAGAGAAGAAAGGGGCAGTAGAGAGGAAAAAAGACAAAAGAGGAAAAAAGACAAAAGAAGAAAGGAGAAAAAGAAAGAAAGAAAGAAAGAAAAAGAAAGAAAAAGAAAGAAAGAAAGAAAAAGAAAGAAAGAAAGAAAAAGAAAGAAAGAAAAAGAAAGAAAGAAAGAAAGAAAGAAAGAAAGAAAGAAAGAAAGAAAGAAAGAAAGAAAGAAAGAAAGAAAGAAAGAAAGAAAGAAAGAAAGAAAGAAAGAAAGAAAGAAAGAAAGAAAGAAAGAAAGAAAGAAAGAAAGAAAGAAAAAGAAAGAAAGAAAGAGAAAAAGAAAAAGAAAGAGAAAGAAAGTAAAAGAAAAAAAGAAGTTAGAAGAAAGGAGAAAGAAAGGAGGAAGAAGAAAGGAGAAAAAGAAAGAAGGAAGAAGGAAGAAGGAAAAAGAAAGAAAGGAGAAAGGAGGAAGGAGAAAGGAGGAAGGAGAAAGGAGGAAAAAGAAAGAAAGGAGAAAGGAGGAAGGAGAAAGGAGGAAGGAGAAAGGAGGAAAAAGAAAGGAGGAAAAAGAAAGAAAGAAAGAAAGAAAGAAGAAGAAAGAAAGAAAGAAAGAAAGAAAGAAAGAAAGAAAGAAAGAAAGAAAGAAAGAAAGAAAGAAAGAAAGAAAGAAAGAAAGAAGGGAGGGAGGGGCCTGGCAGTGGGGCTGTGGAGGACGGAGGCAGGAATGAAAACGGCTGCTTGGAAGGCACGGGGTGAGAGACCGGGGTCCCCCGGACTAGTCCCCCCCCTCTTAGGTGGCGGAGGTGGACGCTGGGCGGCCAGTCATTTCCAAAGAAGGAGACAAGGACCACTCATAAGACAGCTGCAGGCTGGCCGGTGTTCTGCCATATAGTGTCCTCGTATCAGATAGTGTCCGCCTCGTACTGCGCAGGCGCAGCGCCTGCGCAGTACGGAGGAGCAGGAGATGCCGAAAATGCCCGAAGTTGATCAGCTGACCATCAGCTGTACACGGCGCTCGGGCACCTGTTAGCGATGGCAGTGTAAGAGGGCCCCTCGCGGGCTCGCTTCGCTCGCCACGCTTCGGGCACGGCCTCGCTGCGCTCGGCAAATATTTATTCTAACTCTATGTCCACTTGGATAGTAGGGAATGATCCTGGACATAGGGTAAGAATAAATGCGCAGGCGCCGTGTACAGCTGACGATCAGCTGTTGAACTTCGGAGACTTTCGGCGTCTCTTTTGTCCTCCGTACTGCGCCTGCGCAGTACAGGGAGGACACTATATGATAGGGGACTGAATTCGATAAGACACCGGCTCAGCGTCCGCTGGTCATCACAGCGTTCCCCCCTCCCCCCCCCCCTTCGGCGCGGCTCCCTGGATGCCTCCCTGACGCTCTCCGGGTCATCCCCCTGTGCTCTGTAGATGCACAGCACCAAGAGACGGAGTGTGGAGGAGAGAGCGTGTGCTGCGCACGTAGCGTTTGGCGGCTCCAGCTTACAGCGGCACACTGTGAAGTGAAGATCCAGCGGCGTGGGGATCCCCTCTCCTCAGTTGGTGTGCACCCCTATCAGTGTGAAGCAACCCCCACTGGAGGACCGGGAAGCCGCTAAAGAGGCCCGTTGGACCCAGGTAGGACCTGTTTTTTGGGGGATAACAGCCCTACCTGTTTGAAGTGTATTGCTGTGACGGTTATGAGCCTTTATCATAGAAATAATAACTCAGCACAAAAATGCAGTGGACCAGAGATTGATAGAAGATTTGCAATGTATGTATGTTTACCATAAACCTTACAAGACAGAAAAGAAAAGAGGCTGAAGGGACCTGGGGCTTCATTAACAAAATTGCATTGTGAAAGTGTCCGGAAGTAAGCTTAAAAGAACTGACGGGGTGCATACCTGGAGTTAAAGCTTTAAAGTTAAAACACCTGTAAACTGTTGAACGGCCGTGCAGGGGAGAGGCGGAGGTAGGTTAACCCTGCAGTGGCTGTGGGGCTAGTAAAAATAGGTGAACGAACGAAGTGTAAAGGAAGGGAGGAATATGAGAGGTCGCTCCCAAAAGCAAGCAGAGCCCAGCAAGCCCAGAGAGAGCCTAAACTCCAGTACAATCCAAAAATATCTAAAAAGCCCAAGTATGGACAGCAAACAACATGAAGCTAAAGATAAAAAGAAACCCACTGTCAAGAACAAAGGTGCGCAAGGGGGGACCCCCAATATTGGCGCCTCCGCTGAAACTGAACCAGATCTAAGTTTGGAAGCGGACCTGGCTGCAGAAGCACTTCCAACCAAGTACGAGATGCAAGTTATGTTCCTCAGGTTGGAAAACTCAATTAAGGCAGAAATCCTTAACGTAAGAACAGACATGGGACATCTTTTAAAAAGAGTTGAACAGGTAGAGACGATATCAGAACACCAGGCCCAGGAAATAGTGGTGCTCAAGAAACAAGTAAAAACACTGCAGGGGGATCACCAGGAGCTGATGTACAAATTAGAAGAACAAGAAAACCAGAACAGGCGGCAAAACCTAAGAATCAGATCCCTACCAGAGCAGAGCGGTGAAGATCTGTTCGCAGTGATGAAAGACCCTTTTAACCCATTACTGGGTAGGGAACCAGATTGCGATCTAAAGATCGATAGAGTCCACCGGATAAGAAAACCTCCAAATGTTAGAGATGAAGTGCCCAGAGACATTATAGTCAAGTTCCATCAATTCGAGGACAAGGCAAAGATCTGGAGAAGTCTGAGAGGAGTACAACCAGTGAAATTTAACAACCAGGAAATTCAAATATTTTCAGATCTCTCTGCTGGGACTTTGGCGAGAAGACGCCAATTAAGACCGATTTTGGACTTAAGGGGGGCAAATATAAAATATAGTTGGGGGTTCCCGTTATCTTTGAGTGTGAAGAGAGAGGGCAGGGTGTTTAAAATAAATAGAGAGGGCGACCTGCAAGATTTCTGCAGAAACTTGGATATCCCTGTTCCAGACATACCAGAAGGGGTTTTGCCCTGAAAGAAGGGGCCCGATAGTAAACGTCCCTAATATGAGTGGGGGGAAGGAAACGGGGGGCTGGTGGGGATTCTTCGCTTTCGGGGGGTTGGGTTGTTGGGGGGGGTGGTGGGAGGCTGGGGAGGAGGGGGGAGAAGGAGGAGTAGGTAGGAGGGCCTCCGCAGTACACTCAACCTTTAGGGGAGGAGTGACCACACAGCTGTCCATAGCCAGAGCCTCACCCCACAGCACAAGGGGATGCAGGTCGGGAGTATAGTATCCTTGGCACTGCCGCCCATAGTCCAAGCAGGGACCGGGGAGGGAGCGGGGGGGGGGGGAGGGAGCGGGAGGGGGGGGGGGGGAGGTGGACGGTGGGTAAGGGGGGGGGTGGGGGGGGTAGGGGGGCCCTCGCAGAGTAATATTAAAAGGAGAGGCGGAAATGAGTGGCATGGAGATTAGATGTCTGTCCTATAATGTAAAGGGGCTAAACTCACCAGGGAAAAGACGAAAAATTTTAAATGAATTGCAGAGCTTTGGTACAGACATAATTTTCTTACAGGAGACCCACTTGGTACATGAGGAAAATATTAAGCTGAACTCAAAAAATTTCCCTTCCTGGATCTATTGTGATACACCAATCAAAAGGGCGAAGGGAGTGGCTATCGGGTTCTCAAAACGGATTAAATTTACATTAATTGAGAGGAGGATTGATGCAGAGGGGCGGTTTTTGTTTGTAAAAATTAAACTAGGGGAAAGGACGTACACATTAGCCAATATTTATTGTCCGAATAGAGACCCGATAAGATACCTCTCCCGGACCGTGGACAGTTTGAGGGTATTTAAGGAAGGGGAAACGATTCTAGCAGGTGACTTTAATTTTTGCCTAGATCCAGCCTTGGATAGGTCATCTGGAACCCGGGAAGTGGGTAAAAAGTCGCTCATGAGTCTAGGGAGAAAGTTCCACGATAACCAACTAATTGATGTTTGGCGGGTGCAACATCCCAAGGAGAGGGATTACTCTTTCTTCTCCCCGGTCCATAGGACCTATTCAAGGCTGGACTACTTGATGGTGGACCACAGTCTGCTGGAGGGTATAATGGAATCAAAAATCGAGACTGTGACCCTATCGGATCACGCTCCAGTATCAATGTTAGTTAAGTTCAGGGGCCTGCAAAGGGTCCCATTCTAATGGAGATTCAACGAAGGTCTTCTCAAGAAGGATAGTGTTGTTAACAAAATTCAACGGGAAATTGATGAGTTCTTTGTCATTAATGAGTCAGGTGAGACATCAGGGGCAGTCCTATGGGAGACCTTTAAGGCATACATAAGAGGGGTCCTAATCTCTATTGACGTAGGCGAGAAGAGAGAAAGGAGAAAAATGAAAGACAGTCTCATTTCTAACATATACCAATTAGAACAGCTCCACAAGGCCTCTAAGGGCTGTGATGAACCTGTACTAAAAGAATTAACATTGAAAAGAGAGGAGCTAAGGGAGTTAATGGAGGAAGAATCAATGAAAACCAGGAATCAATATCTAAAAAACTGCCACCTGAAGGGAAATAAGGTGGGGAAGCATTTGGCATCTGTCATTAGAGAAAAAAAAGGACGAGAACTTTATAGAGAAGATCAAAAATAAAAAAGGTGAAATGAGACACACCACCAGAGAGATAGGAGAGGAATTTAGACAGTTCTATTCATTGCTATATTCAGTAGGGCAGAGGGAAAAGAGCAGGGGAAATAAAGAAGAGAAGATGAGAGAGTTTATAAAAGGGGCGGACCTCCCTACCTTGCCAGAAGCAGATGTATTAGAACTGGAGAGTCCGATAACGGAAGAGGAGATATACGTGGCCCTAAAGTCATCGCCCCCGGGAAAGAGTCCAGAACCAGATGGCTTCACAACCAGCTTCTTTAAAAAATTTTGCAGTACCCTGGTCCCTCGCTTGTGCCAAATGTGGAACAGCCTTGGGAGGCAGGGAGAGATGTGTAGAGATGCTCTATTGGCTTCAGTGACGCTAATTCCCAAAGAAGGGAGGGATCGTACCTCGTGCGCGAGTTATAGACCGATTGCGCTTTTGAACGCAGACACAAAACTTTATGCCAAAGTTTTGGCACTTCGGCTCAGGGAGAAAATGTCCTACCTGGTTCATCCAGACCAGGTGGGCTTTGTCCCTGGGAGGGAAGGAAGAGATAACGGGGTGCGGTCTCTCCTGATAATGGAGGCTTTTAAGTCGGGCGGGGCCCCCAGTCTGCTCCTGTCGTTCAACGCCGAGAAGGCGTTCGACAGGGTAGACAGGGGGTTCATGTTTTGCACACTTGAAGTACTGGGAGTAGGGCCTACAATGTTAAAATGGATAAAAACCTTGTATACCCAACCTACAGCATTCGTAAAAGTCAACAACGTTCCCTCAGCACATTTCGTTATGGAAAACGGGACAAGACAAGGTTGTCCTTTGTCCCCGCTCCTGTTTGTTCTGGCCCTGGAGCCCTTGTTAGCCACGATCAGGAGAAATCCAGATATAAGTGGCTGCAAAGTGGGTGAGGAGGAACATAAACTGGCCGCTTTTGCGGATGATGTACTTTTTTATGTTTCTAAACCTAGAATTACGATTCCAAATCTGTTGGCCACATTGAAGAAATACAGTGAGCTCTCAAATTATAAAATTAATATAGAGAAATCAGAAGCCCTAAAGATTAATATAAACAAACAAGAAGCAAGCAGACTGGGAGCAGTTTTCCATTTCCCCTGGAAAGACAATATTAAATACCTGGGAGTCAATTTAACCGGTCATAGAGAGAAGCTGTACAAATTGAACTTTATCCCCCTTCTAAACGAAATTAGAGGGGAAATTAATAGAATAAGACACTGCCATGTCTCTTGGATGGGGCGAATTAACATAGTAAAGATGGTGTTAGCCCCAGAGGTGTTATACAAGATGCAGATGCTCCCAATTCCCCTACCACAAAATTTTTTTAGTGCACTGACTAGTTTAATTAATAAGTATGTTTGGGATAATAAGAAACCTAGGATAGCCCATACAGTTTTGAGGAGAGAAAAAAATAAGTGGGGGGCTAGCCCTATCAGATTTTAGGATGTACTATAAAGCAACTATAATAGCACGGGCACTGGATTGGGAAAATAACAGAGGTAACAAAAGGTGGGTTAATTTAGAAAAAGGGTTAAGTAATACACAGTTAAATCATTTGATTTGGAATCCCCCACACTTTAGGAATTTGGGGAAAGATACACACTATATTACACACCTTACATTTAAAATTTGGGATCAGATGCACTTCAACAATAAATGGGAGTTTAATTCACCTTTAATTTTTTTGAAAGAGAATATTTACTTTCCCCCGGTGATGGAGAAGGTAGGGGGTAAATGGTTATTGGACACAGGGGTACAAGTAAGGGATATTATTAAGCATGGGGAAGTTAGTACATTTAGAGAATTAAAGTCACAAGTGGATTTATGGTTATTAAACGAGTGGAGATACGGCCAGCTCGTGCACTTTGTTAACAGTCTTCCAGGCACATTAAGGGAGGAAGCGGACTATAGACCGATAGAAGAATTATTCTGTAAAGATTCAGTGAAGAGGAAAATCTCAGAGATTTACAAAATTTTGGTGAGGGGATCGGGGCTGTAGTCTACGCCATTCATCAAAAAATGGGAGGAGGAATTGGGTGCAAGCGGTGACGAAGCTAAAGTGAGGAACATCTTGGGGGCAACACACGGTACGGCAGTGGACATAAAAACAAGGGAGAGTAATTATAAATGTTTGACTAGGTGGTACATGACCCCAGTAAAAATTAGCAAGTTTATGCCAGACAGGTCTTCCAATTGTTGGAGAGGGGGCGGGAGGGAACGGGTGAGGCATATGGGGGGAATTATTTATTGTATGTGTCCAAGAGAATTTTGATAGCTGTCCTATTATGTTCCCCCCATATGTGGGGGGGTTTGGTTTTCTTTGTTTTTGTACTAAGATTTTGAAAATTAAATAGAAAGAAAGAAAGAAAGAAAGAAAGAAAGAGAGGAAGGAGGAAGAAGAAAAGAAAAAAGAGGAAAAAAAAGGAGAGAGAAAAAAAAAGTTCTGTCCCCTCCCCAACGCGTGTCGATACCGGGAAATGATGTATCTTCCTCAGGGGGAATTCTCACGTCATTTCCCGGTATCAACACGCGTTGGGGAGGGGACAGGACGGTGTGCGAGACGGCGAAGTGTCTCAGCAGAGGACAGGACACAACAGTACAGCGCTTGTCATCATTTCTGGCTTGTACAGAATGGTGCACTTTAGCACCTATGAAATGTGAGTACCCCATTATAGGGGAGATTGTCATCTTTTAATAAATTTTAAAAAAACGATATTACACTATCGAGTTTCCTCTGTTTTCTATATGGATACATGTGCAAGTAACCAGCCAAGGATCTGAATGCTGATTACAAACCCAGAGGTGGTTTAAAAGCGTGTTTTGACCAAGCTTAGGTGCGAGGTCACACACTCTAAGGTGAGCGCATACACCTAAGGGGGAGCACAAGAGTGGACACGAGTACATGTTGTTTTATTATCTGTAAAGAGAATTATAAGGTGGAAAGAAATAGGAATGGACTTTTTATGTTGCGTTCTGTTTAAGGCACTTTAATGCATGAATAATTTTGCACTAAGAGTACGTTAAAGTGGAGTTCCACCCACTTTTACAACTCTTCAGGATCCCTCACTAAACTGCGCACTGTAAACGAATTGGATATTTTTAAAAAATGTTTCTCAGCACCTACTGTATATCTGCTGTATTCATTTTTCACTTCCTCCTCCCTGGCCGTGGCCCATTGCATCATTTCCTGTTTGTAATGCCTTCTGGGAAGGGGTGGCAACTTCCTATGACACTGCCGTTGCTATGGAAACCTGACCTGAAACCTACTACACTGCTTCTGCTGCAGTGAGCATGTGCGAGATCTGCAAGGATAAGATCCAGGAAGAAATACAGTCTGGCTTCAGATGCCCACACTTAAGATGGCCACGGTCAGCTGTTAGTTTATAAAATAACAAACTACTGCTATAAACTAACAAAACAGACTTTAGTTTACAGACTAACTTTACTAGAATATATTAAGCTTGTGTATTATAGGGGGATTTTTATTTAAAAAGTATAATTTCGGCCGGAACACCACTTTAAGCACGATATATTTGCTATTTTGTTTATCAATGTGGATGCACTTTATACATATAGTTGTGTATAGACACACAGGTTGTCACAACATATGGGGATTGTAATCTTTAATCGCACAGGATTGTCATTGGAATTGTCGCAGAGGGATTGCAATTTTAATCGCATAAGATTGTAACGTTGTGTATAGACGCATATGTTGTCACAGAAATTATCACATGGGATTGCAATTTTAATTGTATAGGATTATAATGTGGATGCAGTATATATATATATATATATATATATATATATATATATATATATATATATATATATATATATATATATTTGTGTATAGGCACACAGGTTGTCACAGCAATTAACGCATAGGATTGTCATTGTAATGCCCCGTACACACAATCGGACATTCCGACAACGAAATCCTGTTTTTTTTTTTTCTGAAGGATGTTGGCTCAAACTTGTCTTGCATACACACGGGTCGCACAAATGTTGTCGGAAATTCCGATCGTCAAGAACGCGGTGACGTACAACACGTACGACGAGCCGAGAAAAACAAAGTTCGATAGCCAGTGCGGCTCTTCTGCTTGATTGCGAGCATGGGTGGAATTTTGTGCATCGCAATTGTGTAGACACGATCGGAATTTCCGACAAGGGATTTTTTTGTTGGAAAATTTGAGATCCAGCGCTCAAATTTTTGTTGCATGAGGCAAAAAGGAAGTTCTGGACAGCAGCACTCTGGAAAATAGCCTTTATTTGTAAAAAGTCCAACAGATACAAGCCACAGCAAAAAAATGGGACAAACGAACTGACGCGTTTCACACTTAACAGTGCTTAGTCATATGACTTTTTACAAATAAAGGCTGTCCAGAACTTCCTTTTTGCCTCATGTTGCTATATGCTTAGCCAGCACCTGGTGTTCCAGTTACGAGGAGAGTTCTATATCTACATTCCACCTGGAGCAGGCGATCCCCTTCCCTTCTCAAATTTTTGTTGTTGGAAATTCCGACAACAAATGTCCGATGGAGCATACACACGGTCGGAACTTCCGACAACAAGCTCACATCCAACATTTGTTTAAAGGGGAAAAAAGCTGCGCTATTAAATGGAAAGTCCATGCAATTGCTCGTGGATAAACGGTGAACAATTCAATCTAATGACGAACACCAGGGTGAATCAAAACATATATCAAACGTGCCACCACCTTAAGAAAAGCCTGCTTACCAGCTGGCAGGCAAAATCGGGCAGCTGGCTTATACCCGGCCAGGGCCTTTTCTTGTGAGGAAGATCCGCTGATGGACTGGAGGTTGGATGGTTAGATGATTGGATAAATGCCCAGACCACTCCTGACACCACACGACCTTACACAGACCACGAGACCCAGCCATATACAGAGGAAGAAAAGCCATCCATAGCGTGATACTGTCACAACTAATAATTTATTAAAAGATATTGCACTTACATAGAGAAAAAACTTTGCATGTAAAAAGCAAAGCCGGCCGGCTGCAAACGATATCCCGTCCTCCTAACGCAGGAGCGTGGTGGCGTCAACACGTGTCCTCGCACAGACGCGTTTTGTCATAAATGACGTTATCAATGGGGAGCATTTGTTGTTGGAAATTCCGACCGTGTGTACGCGGCATAACTATCGCATGGGGATTGCACTTTTTAACCATATAGGATTATAATACACGTATAACATGTGACTGCATAGGATTGCAATATACTTTTTTGGAGTTAAAAGTGTCAATATTGAATGTGAAGGTTATATAAACTTACATTCGTATAGTGCAGCATTTTATTTACTGGGTTGACACGAGCATATTGGACGTGATCAATGCTAGCAGCTGTCCTCAATAATCAATTGGAACTTTACATGGCAGCTTGCAAGAATTTGTTTGTTTTTTAGATTGCCACCGATGTATGTCAGGTGGGGATTTTACACAAGCTGTCAGATGGATGCAATGCAGGGGCTGTGCAGCTGCCCCATCACTTTCACGCACCCCAGTTACATTTGGCCCCCCCCCCCCCCGAGTCCATGTCTTCAGCGCGTCACCGGCTGCTGCCTGTCTAAGTATCTCCTAAGCGGTGCCCATTCATTTTACCTACAGGTAAGACTTATTATAAGCTTACCTGTAGGTAAAAATCACAAATGAGAGTTTACTTCTACTTTAATGGCATCCCAAACGTAGCAAGCACGATAAGCGTTTTTGCACACTACAAAATTAGCGCCAATCATGCAGTTAAAGGATTTGTAGCACTCGAAGCTCAAAAAGGTGCATTAGCTTCCTTGCTGCAATTGTTGCCTGTAGGGGGCAGCCCATTAAAATGAATGAACTGCCCTATAAATTAAACCTAATATCACGTCAGATGGAGGCTTTAAAAAAAAAAAAAGTCCTTCAATATTTCTAAATATGCAGTTTTATTAAACAAATAAATGTTATTTCGAACATGCTGATATGAAGGCACTTCCTCTTATAAGGTGGCAACCCATTTCTTACCCTCTCCCAGTAGTGCTTGTGTGTATAATATATATATATATATACACACACACATACATATACATACATACATACATATATACACACACATATACACATACATATACAAATATTTTATTCTATCTTTTCATGTGACAACACTGAAGAAATGACACTTTGCTACAATGTAAAGTAATGAGTGTACAGCTTGTATAACAGTGTAAATTTGCTGTCCCCTCAAAATAACTCAACACACAGCCATTAATGTCTAAACCGCTGGCAACAAAAGTGAGTACATCCCTAAGTGAAAATGTCCAAATTGGGCCCAATTAGCCATTTTCCCTCCCCGGTGTCATGTGACTTGTTAGTGTTACGAGGTCTCAGGTGTGAATGGGGAGCAGGTGTGTTAAATTTGGTGTTATCGCTCTCACTCTCTCATACTGGTCATTGGAAGTCCAACATGGCACCTCATGGCAAAGAACTCTCTGAGGATCTGAAAAAAATAATTGTTGCTCTACATAAAGATGGCCTAGGCTATAAGAAGATTGCCAAGACCCTGAAATGGAGCTGCAGCACGGTGGCCAAGACCATACAGCAGTTTAACAGGACAGGTTCCACTCAGAACAGGCCTCGCCATGGTCGACCAAAGAAGTTGAGTGCACGTGTTCAGCGTCATATCTGGAGGTTGTCTTTGGGAAATAGATGTATGAGGGCTGCCAGCATTGCTGCAGAGGTTGAAGGGGTGGGGGGTCAGCCTGTCAGTGCTCAGACCATACGCCGCACACTGCATCAAATTGGTCTGCATGGCTGTCATCCCAGAAGGAAGACTCTTCTAAAGATGATGCACAAGAAAGCCCGCAAACAGTTTGCTGAAAAAGACAAGCAGACTAAGGACATGGATTACTGGAACCATGTCCTGTGGTCTGATGAGACCAAGATAAACTTATTTGGTTCAGATGGTGACAAGCGTGTGTGGCGGCAACCAGGTGAGGAGTACAAAGACAAGTGTGTCTTGCCTACAGTCAAGCATGGTGGTGGGAGTGTCATGGTCTGGGGCTGCCGGCACTGGGGAGCTACAGTTCATTGAGGGAACCATGAATGCCAACATGTACTGTGACATACTGAAGCAGAGCATGATCCCCTCCCTTCAGAGACTGGACCGCAGGGCAGTATTCCAACATGATAACGACCCCAAATACACCACTGTTTTGTTAAAGAAGCTGAGGGTAAAGGTGATGGACTGCCCAAGCATGTCTTCAGACATAAATCCTATTGATCATCTGTGGGGCATCCTCAAACAAACAGAAGGTGGAGGAGCAAAAAGTCTCTAACATCCACCAGCTCCGTGATGTTGTCATGGAGGAGGGGAAGAGGACTCCAGTGACAACCTGTGACGCTCTGGTGACCTCCATGCCCAAGAGGGTTAGGGCAGTGCTGGAAAATAATGGCGGCCACACAAAATATTGACAGTTTGGGCCCAATTTGGACATTTTCACTTAGGGGTGTACTCACTTTTGTTGACAGCGGTTTAGACATTAATGGCTGTGTGTTGAGTTATTTTGAGGGGACAGCAAATTTACACTGTTATACAAGCTGTACACTCACTACTTTACATTGTAGCAAAGTGTCATTTCTTCAGTGTTGTCACATGAAAAGATAGAAGAAAACAGTTACAAAAATATGAGGGGTCACTTTTGTGAGATACTGTATTATATTTTATATACACCAAGTTGCATCATATTTTGGGGATATTGTTCAGCTTTAGATTTTGTCCTTTTCAGGTTCCTTCTGTGCTTGTCTTCTGCCTCCTATTTTTTCCTCCTGACATATTTGACCAATCATTTGTGAATCTCTCCCCCTTTTTTTTTTTTTTTTTTTTTTTTTTTTTGATCCTGACATTTTTTTTTTCCTTTTTTGATTCTGCCATAAATATATATATATTTTTGTTTTGTTTTTTTGAACCTGCCATAAATCTTGACTTTAATCTTAGTCCACGCTTTCACTTTCTCATCGCTGGACCCAGGGACAGGTAAGTGTCCAATTAAAAGTCAGCAGCTACAGTATTTGTAGCTTCTGCCTTTTAATTTTTTTTTGATTGGTCCTCCTCTTTAAATATGCTAATTTTCTGTGACACTAACCTGATAGGCCAATTATGTAGAGGTGGAGCTTGTATATATCTCTTGCCATATCTGTTTCAAACTAGCTACAACTAAATCTATTGCCAAAAACGCGTCAACTTTATTGTTTTATTGTCACTCTGATGTAAAAATTAACGATACTTCAAGGATTACAGTCTTGCAGGCTCTTCTTACTATTTTTTCATACTTTGGAGGGGGATTTACTAAAACTGGAGAGTGCAAAATCTGGTGCAGCTCTGCATAGAAACCAATCAGCCTCTCAGGTTTTATTGTCAAAGCTGAATAGAACAAGCTGAAGTTCGAAGCTCATTGGTTACAATGCACAGCTGCATCAGATTCTGCAGGAGTTTTATTAAATCCCCCCTTACTATACATGTTGGTGTGAGTTTGGGGTATCATTAGGAATTACTGGCACAGTCACCTGCAAAGGATGTTTTTTTGTTTTTTCTTGTGTGTGTTGCGGGAAGGAGTGTGATTTTTTTGCGTTCCTGCATTGCACAAATGTGAAGCAAGCCTTATGTGTTACATCTACATGTGGCAGACTGATCCCAGACAAATTTGCCCGGCACACCCTGTACACCATCTGTACTATTCCCAAATTTCATCCAGCAAACAAAACAAAAGTTGCAATCCGTCTCCTGTGGACCTTGGCTGGGATTTCCCCCAATTACTGGATTACGACTTTCCTCCTTTGGAGGTTGAAAGGTCGTAAAGTCAATTTTTTTCCAGCCGGGAAATTCCCCTATTGACAAATGATGGACAGAACGTGCGCGGTGCCCACCATACCCAGCAGGGGGCACAAGAAAAAAAAAAAAATGTACAGAAATTCCACCCACAAGAAATGAAAAAAAAAAGTAAACATTACAGCCCTCCCCACCCCCCATCTCCCAAATAAATAAGAGGACAGGAGAGGAGGAGGACATCCCAAGACAGGAGCACAGGACGCATCCCGAATCTAGGTGAGCTTCTACACCATCATTATACTTACTACAAATTTACTAACACACGTCTGATGTTCTTCTCAGTAAACGTGCCAATTTTATTAATTTTTTTAACTCAGTTTTATGCATTTTGCACATATAAGAATATATATATATATATATAAATCCTGTTTCCCCAAAAATAAGACCTAGCGTGATTGTCGGGGATGGCTGCAATATAAGCCCTACCCTGTTTCCCCGAAAATAAGCCCTACCCTTTAAATAAGACCTACAAGGACTTTAACTAGGGCTTATTTGGGTGGTAGGGCTTATATTACAGCCATCACCGACAATCACGCTAGGTCTTATTTTCGGGGAAACAGGGTATATATATATATTTTACATGAATTAAAAAGGCATTTCCATCAGCTGATTCTGACAAATTCACAAAGCAGATGACTATCCATAATTAAAAATGAATAGAAACTTTTTTCCTTTTTATTCTTTTTTTTGTTTTCTTTATACATTTATTTATTTTCAACAGTGGACAGAGAAACGTGATGGCAGAGTAATCCATCTGCCTGTTTTTTTTTTTTTTTTTTTAGTGTATACATCTTTTCTTTTTGTATGTTTTTCCATTCGAG
>NC_133334.1:26880970-26891815 GCF_042186555.1 Aquarana catesbeiana
TCACAGTCTCCACTCTAATTCATCCCAAAGGTGTTCTATCGGGTTGAGGTCAGGACTCTGTGCAGGTCAGTCAAGTTCCTCCACGTCTTTATGGACCTTACTTTGTGCACTGGTCCAAATCATTTGGTGGAGTGGGGATTATGGTGGGGAGTTGTTTTTCAGGGGTTGGGCTTGGCCCAAGTTCCTCCACCCCAAACTCCCTCATCCATGTCTTTATGGAGCTTGCTTTGTGCACTGGTACGCAGTCATGTTGGAACAGGAAGGGGCCGTCCCCAAACTGTTCCCACAAAGTTGGGAACATGAAATTGTCCAGAATGTCTTGGTATGCTGACGCCTTAAGAGTTCCCTTCACTGGAACGAAGGGGCCAAACCCAACCCCTGAAAAAAACAACCTCCCACCATAATCCCCCCTCCACCAAATGATTTGGACCAGTGCACAAAGCAAGGCCCATAAAGACATGGATGAGCGAGTTTGGGGTGGAGGAACTTGACTGGTCTGCACAGAGTCCTGACCTCAACCCGACATAACCCCTTTGAAATGAACTAGAGAGGAGACTGCAAGCCAGGCCTTCCCATCCACATCAGTGCCTGACCTCACAAATGCGCTTCTGGAGGAATGGTCAAACATTCCCATAGACACACTCCTAAACCTTGTGGACGGCCTTCCCAGAAGAGCTGAAGCTGTTATAGCTGCAAAGGGTGGGCCAACTCAATATTGAACCCTACGGACTAAAACTGGGATGAGTGTAAAGGCTGGCGTCCCGATACTTTTGACAATATAGTGTAGATTCCTATAAACATCACAGCCTCAGTACTCATCTCCAGAGCCCTCAGGCCTGTTGTCAGCAGAATATAAGACTCATTTCAGTACCTCCTGTGTGTTTCAGGGTCCCGTGACATGTACAGAGCCTACAGGGATATGAGAGAAGCCAACTACAAAAATTCAGACAAGTATTTCCACGCTCGGGGGAACTACGATGCTGCACAGCGAGGACCAGGCGGGTCTTGGGCTGCCAAGGTTATAAGGTAAGAGAGCAGTTATAGGAGGCCGAGGAGAGGCCGACGGTGGAGGAAACGTGCCGAGTGTGCAAAAATATCTTCACCAACCACCCGAGTACCAGCCTGTAATACCCCTTCATTACCCAGACACAGCTTTCAGTGCTGTGATAGTTTGACTGACAAATAGAGATGCACCAATACCATTTTTTTTTTTTACGAGTACCGATACTTTTTTTTTTTTGCACTTTTTTTCCCAATGTGAAATGTGTAAATATATGTTAAAGGTGTAAAAATATAAAGGAACAGAGAAAACAAAAAAAACAAGTTTTAATTATTAATAGTTTATAAAATAAATGGGAGGAGAATAAAAGAGTTAATAAAGTCTGATTAGAGAAAATTAAGGGGTAAACAGAGGAACATTTATTTATTTATTTTTTAATTAAAACAATTTTTTTTTTTTACTTGACAGGTTGCTTTAACCACTTCGTACCCCCCCGGGCCATTACTGCCACTTCACTTCTACATGTAAAAATCTACTTTTTTGTTTGCTAGAAAATTACTTGGAACCCCCAAAACATAATATATATATATATATATATATATATATATATATATATATACACACACATAAAGTATTGCAACAACTGCCATTTTATTCTCTAGGGTGTTAGAAAAGAAAAATATGTTTGGGGGTTCTAAGTAATTTTCTAGCAAAAAAAAAAACAAAAAAACAAACAGTTTTTAACTTGTAAACACATCTCAAAAAGAGGCCCGGTCCTTAAAGTGGTGTTCCACCCTAAAAAAAAAAAAAAAAAAAAGTAATGATTGTGCCTAAAAAAAATTAAAAAAAACATTTGAATATTTTTTTTTTTTTTTTTACTTACCTCTAAATGGCTGTTGCTAGGGGGTCCCTTGTAGTCTGCCTCTTCCAGTGCCTGGGCTGGTGACATCACTTCCCCCTCAGCACAGGAAGGGCTCAGCTCTGCTCCCCCCCCTCCTGTCAATCATCTGGGACCCATTACAGGTCCCAGGTGACTGAGCGGCCAATCACGGCGTGCGGCGCCCCTCGCGCATGCGCAGTGGGTGCCAGGCTGTGAAGCCACAGCCCGGCGCCCACAGTTGCAATGCCGGCGCCGCTGAACGGAGGGGGAGACGAGCGGGGCTTCGATCCCCCGCATCGCTGGACCCTGGGACAGGTAAGTGTCCAATTAAAAGTCAGCAGCTGCAGTATTTGTAGCTGCTGACTTTTAATTTTTTTTTTTTTTTTGATGGGCCCTCCTCTTTAAGGGGTTAAAATTGAACATCTAAACAGTCCGTCAGATTTCTAAATCCTGTATTTCACTATATAAGCTCCGTTTACTGTTAAAAATAAGTGTGAAATGTAAGACTCCGGTGGGTGTAACAAGATGTCCGCTTGCTGCCTTCTCACTGTATCCTTACTGTTGAGGAGTGTGGGGTGTAGCAAGATGGTGACGACGGAACGTCACTTCCGTTACAAATTGTGACGGGTCGCCAAATCTGACAAAAACACGGGCTCAGGTAGATGTAAATACTGCCAGTTTTTTTTTTTTTCCTGGAAAGCAGAGATTCTTTTTTTCTCCATGTCATTCCATGCTTTCCAGGTCAGAGGAGATGTGTGGGGTCTGACCCCAGATGTCTAAGGCTCGGTTCACACTGGGGCGACTTGGGATCCGACTTGTACGCCCTCAAGTCGCCCCAAGTCGCCCCAGAAATAGTTTCAATGGGAGTGAACGCTAGCGTCTTAATAGACGCTACTGAAGTCGCTCCGACTTCAGAGCGTACTCCCTGTACTACTTTGATCCGACTTGGTAGGCGACCTGTACCATAGAAATCAATGGAAGTCGCCTCCAAGTCGGATCTCTCTGTAAAGTCAAGCGACTTTGCAGGGAAAACCCCTCCCTCCCCCCCTCCCTCCCAGAGAGCTGATTGGCCACAGGCGAAGTCGCCTGTCATGGAGGCGACTTCAAGTCGCCTTGTAATTTGCTGAAGTCGCGCTGAAGCCGCGTTGAAGTCGCGGTACAAAGTCGCGCTGAAGTCGTGTTGCCCCAGTGTGAACCGACCCTAAAGAGGACCGGTCATCCTTATTTCTATTACAAGGGGTGTTTACATTTCTTGTAATAGGAATAAAAAGTGATCAAAAAGAAATTAAAAAAGGGACAGTGTAGAAAAAAAAAAAAAAAAAACTAATACAAAAAAATTAAAAGCTCCCCGTCCCCTCATGCTCACATACGTAGGTTGCGCCCGCATATGTAAACAGCGTTCGTACTACACATGTGAGCCATCGCCGCAAACATTATAGCGAGAGCAATAATTCTAGCACAAGACCTCCTCTGTAACTTTAAGCTGGTGACCTAAATTTTAAAGCATCCTCTAATGGATGTTTTTAAGTACCGAAGTTTGGCGCCATTCCACGAGTGTGCGCAATTTTAAAGCGTGATATGTTAAGTATCTATTTACTCAGCATAATGTCATCTTTCACATTTTACAACAAAATTGGCCTAACTTTAGGGTTTTGTTTTTTTTTTTCCCCCCATTCATGAAAGTGTATTTTTTCCCCCCAAAAAAATAAAAATTACATTTGAAAGACCGCTGCGCAAATACAGTATATATATATAGTTTGGGGGCTCTATGTAATTTTCTAGCAAAATATACTGATTTTAACTTGCAAGCAACAAGTGTCAGAAGAAAGGCTTAGTCTTAAAGTGGTTAAATACCACCAAAAGAAAGCTCTATTTGTGTGAGAAAAAAATGATAAACATGTCATAGGAGTCCAGTGTTGGGCGGGCAGGAATGGGTTAAGGCTCACAAAGCCCTCTCATGGACAGGGGTCTCCCAACTTTCTGAATGAGGGGCCAGTTTACTGTCCTTCTGACTTCAGAGGGGCCGGACTTTGAACATTGGAAGTAGAAAATGTCCCTGCATCAGTGGGAGTAAACAATGCTCCATGTTTGGTGTCAGTGGGAGAAATTGTCATTGGTAAAATCATGCCCCATACTTGGTGTCACATGGAGCAACTGAGCCCCATTGTTATCAGTGGGGGGGACTGTGCCCCTTTGTGGGCGCCAGTGGGGGGGGGGGATTGTGCCCCTTTGTGGGCGCCAGTGGGGGGGGGGGATTGTGCCCCTTTGTGGGCGCCAGTGGGGGGGGGGGATTGTGCCCCTTTGTGGGCGCCAGTGGGGGGGGGGGGATTGTGCCCCTTTGTGGGCGCCAGTGGGGGGGGGGATTGTGCCCCTTTGTGGGCGCCAGTGGGGGGGGGGGGATTGTGCCCCTTTGTGGGCGCCAGTGGAGGGGGGGGGATTGTGCCCCTTTGTGGGCGCCAGTGAGGGGGGGGGATTGTGCCCTTTTGTGGGGGGAATGTGCCCCTTTGTGGGCGCCAGAGGATGAACTATTGTCCCAAGGGCCAGATAAAAACAATTAAAAGGGCCACATCCGGCCCCTGGGCCACAGTTTGGAGACTAATGGCTTAGGACATCAGACAGGTCGATCAGTCAATGATCTGATATCTATTAATTAACCCCTCCCCCCCCGGTGTGTGCTGACTCTGGTCTCCATCTTTCTCTAGCAATGAAGAGAAGCCGTCCAGACGCGAGGCAGCGGCAGAGGAGCGGAGGACAGCCGGCTGGACCAGGAAGCCAATCACTGGGGGAGGAACGGAGGTGACCCCAATCACTACAGGCCTGCGGGGCTACCCAACAAATACTAAGCCCCGCCTTCCGATCATCTGACATCACAACTACGAGAACAATCAATAACCAATCAATGGACAGGAAACGCTGCTGAACCCACAAGACCGGAATGATGCAAAATGTTACATTGTACAAATATTATCCAGAATTATAGAAACGTTTCATATCTGCATATAAATAATAAATATTTACATATCATCAATGCCAGGCTCATTCTTCAGGTTATTACCTATTCCAGGTCTGGGGCCCGATCACACCAACGCAAGAGGAAACACATGTGCGCTTTCCTCAACATGCATTATGCACTTTTAGCACATTGTTAATAAGTTGCACTAAAATAATGCAACACAAGACACATCTTACAAAGCGTTCTTCCTGCAGGAACATGGGGGAGATGAACATGTGACTTGAAAAACGCACTAATTAGGGGCTCATTAGCGTTGCAATCCCATGTGCGGTTCTCTATGCACGTTTACATGCATTTGTGGTGCATTTTTTTTTGCATTATTTTTTGTTACATGTGTTTGCAGTGCATTCATCTGAAGAAAAAAAATGCAGCATGCTTATTTTTTTTTTAAAACTCATGTGAAAGCACCGCAGTGGAGGTAAAACGAGGCTCACTGAAACACATTCATTCTTCTTGCATATGCGTTCGTCCTGCGTTTAACCAGATGCTGACCGCCCCACGCACATTTCCTCTAGGCAGAATCACATACCTGTATTTGATTCTGCACTTCCAGGTCTGGGGGGGGGGGGGGGGGGGGGGGGGGGGGGGCTCGCACACAGCAGAATGTCGCTCTTTTTTTTGTTTATAGCACAAAAAATGAAGACCACAGGAAGTGATCAAATACCACCAAAAGAAAGCTGTGGGGGGGTGAAATCAATTTTATGTGGGTACAGTGTTGCACGACCACCCAATTGTCAAAATAACGCAGGGGGTTCAGGACAGTAATGATGGGGGGAGCTCGGGGCAATATTGGGGTGCTCTGGACAGTAATGGTGGAGGGAGCTCAGGATAATAATGGTGGGGGGGTTCAGGACAATAATGTGGGTCTCAAGACAGTAATGGTGGGGGGAGCTCAAGACAGTGATGGGGTACCAGGACAGTAATGATGGGGGGAGCTCGGGACAATATTGGGGGGCTCAGGACAGTAATGGTGGGGGGGAGCTCAGGATAATAATGGTGGGGGGGGAGCTCAGTACTGCGGAAAATCCGACAATTGTCCGATGGAGCGTACACACGGTCGGATTTTAGGCCAGCGGCCTGTCATCACACAATTCCCGTCTGAAAATCCGATCGGGTGTACGAGGCTTTAGCCACAGCCAGTATTCAGAGCATTGAAAAATCACACCCAACTTTTCCTGTGCGCAGAGCGAGCGCCGCACTTTTTTCTCAGCTACGGGGGCCCAACTTATGATCTGCACACAGGCTGCCCACTGATTTCAGAAAATGCCCCGACCTGAGCTCATCATTGAGCATCCATTCCAGGTGCTTGTATGTGACATCCCATACATCCCATACATCACACACATCACATACATCTCATACATCCCACACACTCCATACATATCCCACACATCACACACAACCCACACTCATCCATCCCATACATGCCACACACACCACACTCATCCTATACATCCCACACATCACATACACACCACACTCATCCTACACATCCTATACATCACATACTTCCCATACATCCCACTCATCCATACATCACACACATCCCATACATCCCACACACTCCATACATATACCATACATCACACTCATCACACACACACCACACACACCCATACATCACACACATCCCATACATCACACTCATCCCATACATCACACTCATCCCATACATCCCATACATCACACACATCACACTCATCCCATACATCCCATACATCCCATACATCACACTCATCCCATACATCACACACATCACACTCATCCCATACATCACACACATCACACTCATCCCATACATCCCATACATCCCATACATCACACTCATCCCATACATCCCATACATCCCATACACCACACTCATCCCATACATCACACACATCACACACATCCCATACACCACACTCATCCCATACATCACACACACCCACACTCATCACACACATCCCATACATCCTATACATCACACTCATCCCATACATCCCATACATCCCATACAAGCACGTGGCCTGGATGTGAGAGGTGGATCAGCAGGATGAATGTGTCAGGACAGGGTAGATGTGTCTTATCTCTGCTTCCTTTCACCACTCTGCATATCATAGCTGAGCAGGGGGTACAGCGCTGGGGCAGATGAGCAGGAGTGGATCATAGGTGGGACAGAAGAGGGGGGGGGGGGGGGTTCAGTGTTGGGACAGATGAGCAGAGGGGGAGGGGAGGCTAAGAGATGGCCAATTATCATCCAATCAGGCGGGGTCCCCTGTGCTGCACTGCTGATGGCGGATCTGGAGGAGATCGTACAATCAGATTGTATGCTGTGTGGGGAGCTGAGACATTGATTATTAAAACCTGTGTCCCCCATTACCAGATTTCCCCTCTCTTCCTGCTCTGGTGACAACTGAGAATTAAGTTGGGGGGTTCCCCCATCAATTTCTATTGCAGTGACAGCAGGACACAGGGAGGTGAATGTCCCCTGTGGGGACACAGACAGCAGGAAGTTGGGCGGCCCGGTCATACAGAGCACAATACAGTCCACACAGCGGTCCGGTGTACGGTGCGGACTCTCCGCTTTGAATTTCCCTCCCTCATTTCTCCTTCACTCACCCATCACTCCGCTCTCCGGCTCTGACGTCACTTCTCATTATCCCCGCTCACATGATCCTGAGGAGGCGGGCGCTGCGCATCACATGATCCTGAGGAGGCGGGCGCTGCGAGTCACATGATTCTAGAGGAGGCGGGCGCTGCGCGTCACATGATTCTCGAGGAGGCGGGCGCTGCGCGTCACATGATCCTGAGGAGGCGGGCGCTGCGCGTCACATGATCCTGAGGAGGCGGGCGCTGTGAGTCACATAATTCTGGAGGAGGCGGGCGCTGCGCGTCACATGATTCTCGAGGAGGCGGGCGCTGCGCGTCACATGATCCTGAGGAGGCGGGCGCTGCGCGTCACATGATTCTCGAGGAGGCCGGCGCTGCGCGTCACATGATTCTCGAGGAGGCGGGCACTGGGCGTCACATGATCCCGAGGAGGCGGGCGCTGGGCGTCACATGACCCTTCAGGCTGTACGGGAGCCGTAGAGGACAAAACTCCTCCACAGGCGGACTTCGCGTCTCCGCCCGCCTCTATTACCATAATAAGGCCTGTCAGAGTTACTTGCTAACAGAAAGTTTGTGGAAACCCAGAACCCCCGACTTATCTCGTTCATTGTCATTAGCCCAGACTAAAAGAGTGTACCTATACATATATATATATATATATATACTCACCGGCCAGTTTATTAGGTACATTTGTTGCTTGATGACACAAACTGCTAATCAGCCAATCACATGGCAGCAACTCAATGCGTTTAGATATCTACTTGTGGTGAAGACGACTTGCTGAAGTTCAAATCGAGCATCAGAATGGGGGAAGAAAGGGGATTTAAGTGACTTTGAACATGGCATGGTTGTTTGTGACAGACGGGCTGGTCTGAGTATTTCAAAAATTGCTGATCTACTGGGGTTTTCACACACAGCCGTCTCTCGGGTTTACAGAGAATGGTCAGAAAAAGAGAAAATAATCCAGTGAGCGGCAGTTGTGTGGAGGAAAATGCCTTGTTAAGGTCAGAGTGAGAATGGGCAGACTGGTTCCAGATGACAGAAAGGCAACAGTGTTAATAGTAATATAGTAGTATAGTAAATAACCACTCGTTACACCCAAGGTATGCAGAATACCATCTCTGAACGTACAACACATCAGATGGGCTACAGCAGCAGAAGACCACACCGGGTGCCACTCCTGTCAGCTAAGAACAGGAAACTGAGGCTACAATTCTCACCGTCTCACCAAAATTGGACAATAGAAGATTGGAAAAACATTGTCTGGTCTGATGAGACTCAATTTCAGATGGTGGGGTCAGAATTTGGTGCATGGATCCATCCTGCCTTGTATCACCGGTTCAGACTGGTGGTGGGGGTGTAATGGTGGGGGGGATATTTTTCTTGGCACACTTTGGGCCCCTTATTACCAATTGAGCATCGTTTCAATACCACAACCTACCTGAGTATTGTTGCTGACCATGTCCATCCCTTTATGACTACAGTGTCCCCATCTTCTGATGGCTCCTTCCAGCAGGATAATGCACCATGTCACAAAGCTCCAATCATCTCACCACTGGACAATGAGGTCCCTGTACTCCAATGTCCTCCACACTCACCACATCTCCATCCAATAGAACACCTTTGAGATGTGGTGGAATGGGAGATTGGCATCATGGATGTGCAGCCAACAAATCTGCATCAATTGTGTAATGCTCTCGTGACTATGGAGCAAAATCTCTGAGGAACGTTTCCAACACCTTGTTGTATCTATGCCACCAAGAAGGTAAAAGGGGGTCCAACCTGTGACTAGCGAGGTGTACCTAATAAAGTGTCCGGTGAGTGGATATACATTTAAAGCACCAATAGGTACCAATAGCTATCAAAGAGAATCAAAGGACTTCCAACAGAGAAGAATGGAGACCAAGTAGTTTCTTTATTACACCTTACAACAGTGGCGGCTGGTGCTCCATTTTTTTTTTTGGGGGGGGGGGGGGGGGGCGGCAAACAAGACAACCAGAAAAGAAAAAACCCATTACAATCCATGCGTCCGTCGTCCTGCATGTAGATTATGGGCCGGATGCATGGATTAGGGGGGCGGCGATCCTAATGGAGTGGCCACCACCGCTTTACAATATAAAGGGAGATGGAACAATTACAGTTGTGTTAAAATATTACTATAGGCAAAACTTTTTTTTTTCATATTAAATAGTTCACTCTTATGCGTTTTTTTTGTTGCTTTTTGCAGAAACCTCATTATAGTCCACTTAACCACTCAGAACAATGAAACCCACGCCCAGCCGTCATTCTGCTATTCCATTGTTCTAAGCGGACGTCACGTGACCTCCCTCACAACAAGCCACTCGTGTGCGCCCCCGGGGGGCACCCAGCGTGTCGGTCGGTAGGTGCATTGCATCATCTCCAATCTTGGTGAGGAGCCTATGACTTAGGTTACAGCAGGGAAGGGGCTAACATCAGGGCGATCAAAGGGTTAAGTGTGTCCCTAGGAGGTGCTTGCTAACTGTGTGGGGGATGGTCTAACTGGATGAAGACAGAGACCTGTCTTAAAGTGGTTAAAAGAGTCCAAAAAATGCACTTATGGCAGCTCGATCCCACCGCCACTCCTAGCTCCTCCTCTCTGATGATTTCTGGTGCAACGTTGGAGCGCGACTTTGATGCGATTTTGATCCAACTATATATTCCCTGGACCAAAGTCGCCTCAAAAGTCACACCAAAGTACTGCAGGGACCTTTTCAAAATTGCTGCCACTATAAGTTGCACCGATTTGAACGGGTCCCATTGCAAACAATGGGGTACGACTTGCCATGTGAATTGTGAAGTGGTAAAATGTCATTGAAAATTTGCTCAAGTGTGAATGGGCCCTTAATCTGCTATCTGTAGTGATATTTGTTTAGATGGAGAAAAATATTTATGTATACATCTTGTGACATGTCGGGGGGGTTCTGAAGCTCAATGGTAGCGCCAAAACAGTGAGTTTACTCCACGCCAGATATAGCTTTCAGGGCTTTCCTGCCCACTTTTATTTAGGAAAGTACAGACAAACACAAAAACCAAAGTTACATAGTTAGTCAGGTTGATAAAAGACAAGTCCATCTAGTTCTACCATTTAAAAAAAATAAATAAAAACCATACAATCCCATATACACAATCCTATACCCACAGTTGATCCAGAGGAAGGCGAAAAACCCGAGCAAAGCATGATCCAATTTGCTACAGCAAAGGAAAAAATTCCTTCCTGATCTCCCGAGAGGCAATCAGATTCTCCCTGGATCAACTTTACCTATAAATGTCAGTACCCAGTTATATTATGTACATTTAGGAAAGAATCCCGGACTTTTTTAAAGCAATCTCTCATGGACT
>NC_133334.1:26892315-26995293 GCF_042186555.1 Aquarana catesbeiana
GTTCCGTTTACTGTTAAAAATAAGTGGGAAATGCAAAACTCCGGTGGGTGTAACAAGATGTCCGCTTGCCGCCTTCTCACTGTATCCTTACTGTTGAGGAGTGTGGGGTGTAGCAAGATGGTGGCGACGGAACATTACTTCCGTTACAAATTGTGACGGGTCGCCAAATCTGACGAAAACACAGGCTCGGGCAGATGTAAATACTGCCAGTTTTTTTTTCCTGGAAAGCAGAGATTTTTTTTTTCTCCATGTCATTCCATGCTTTCCAGGTCAGAGGAGATGTGTGGGGTCTGACCCCAGCTATCTAAAGAGGACCGGTCATCCTTATTTCTATTACAAGGGGTGTTTACATTTCTTGTAATAGGAATAAAAAGTGATCAAAAAGAAAATAAAAGGGACAGTGTAGAAAATAAATAAATAAATAATAATAGAAAAAAATTAAAAGCTCCCCTGTCCCCTCATGCTCACATATGAAGGTTGCGCCCGCATATGTAAACGGCGTTCGTACTACACATGTGAGGTATCGCCGCAAACATTATGGCGAGAGCAATAATTCTAGCACAAGACCTCCTCTGTAACTTTAAGCTGGTGACCTAAATTTTAAAGCGTCCTCTAATGGATGTTTTTAAGTACCGAAGTTTGGCACCATTCCACGAGCGTGCGCAATTTTAAAGCGTGACATGTTAAGTATTTATTTACTCAGCATAATGTCATCTTTCACATTATACAACAAAAATTGGCCTAACTTTAGGGTTTGGGGTTTTTTCCCCTCATTCATGAGAGTGTATTTTTTGATCCCATCAACACAATACAAGTGTACTTTTATTTTTTTTGGGGGGGGTTGTGCCCCTTTGTGGGCGCCAGTGGGGGGGGGGGAGATTGTGCCCCCTTGTGGGTGCCGGGGGGGTGGATTGTGCCCCTTTGTGGGCACCAGGGGGGGGATTGTGCCCCTTTGTGGGTGCCAGTGGGAGGGGGGGATTGTGCCCCTTTGTGGGTGCCAGTGGGAGGGGGGGGATTGTGCCCCTTTGTGGGCGCCAGAGGATGAAATATTGTCCCAAGGGCCAGATAAAAGCAATTAAAAGGGCCACATCCGGCCCCTGGGCCACAGTTTAGAGACTACTGGCTTAGGACATCAGACAGGTCCATCAGTCAATGATCTGAAATCCATTGATTAACCCCTCCCCCCCGGTGTGTGCTGACTCTGGTCTCCATCTTTCTCTAGAGATAGAAGAGAAGCCGTCCAGATGCGAGGCAGCGGCAGAGGAGCAGAGGACAGCCGGGTGGACCAGCAAGCCAATCACTTGATGAGGAACAGAGGTGATTTCAATCGCTACAGACCTGCGGGGCTACCCATCTGACATCACAACTACGAGAACAATCAATAACCAATCAATGGACAGGAAACGCTGCTGAACCCACAAGACCAGGAATGGTGCAAAATGTTACATTGTACAAATATTATCCAGAATTATAGAAACATTTCATATCTGCATATAAATAATAAATATTTACATATCATCAATGCCAGGCTCATTCTTCCATGTTATTACCTATTCCAGGTCTGGGGCCCGATCACACCAATGCATTAGGAAACACATGTGCGCTTTCCTCAACATGCATTATGCGCTTTTAGCACATTGTTAATAGGTTGCACAAAAATAATGCAAAGCAAGACACATCTTACACAAGCGTTCTTCCTGCAGGAACATGGGGGAGATGAACGTGTGACTTGAAAAACGCACTAATTAAGGGTTCATTAGTGTTGCAATCCCCATGTGCGGTTCTCTATGCACGTTTACATGCATTTGTGGTGCATTTTTTTTTTCATTAGCTCAGGACAATAATGGTGGGGGGGGGGGGGGGGAGCTCAGGACAATAATAATGGTGGGGGAGAGCTCAGGATAATAATAGTGGGGGGGGAGAGCTCAGGATAATAATGGTGGGGGGGAGAGCTCAGGATAATAATGGTGGGGGGGAGAGCTCAGGATAATAATGGTGGGGGGGGAGAGCTCAGGATAATAATGGTGGGGGGGAGAGCTCAGGATAATAATGGTGGGGGGGGGAGAGCTCAGGATAATAATGGTGGGGGGGGGAGAGCTCAGGATAATAATAGTGGGGGGGGGAGAGCTCAGGATAATAATGGTGGGGGGGGGGAGCTCAGGATAATAATGGTGGGGGGGGGGGGGAGCTCAGGACAATAATAATGGTGGGGGAGAGCTCAGGATAATAATAGTGGGGGGGGAGAGCTCAGGATAATAATGGTGGGGGGGAGAGCTCAGGATAATAATGGTGGGGGGGAGAGCTCAGGATAATAATGGTGGGGGGGGAGAGCTCAGGATAATAATGGTGGGGGGGAGAGCTCAGGATAATAATGGTGGGGGGGGAGAGCTCAGGATAATAATGGTGGGGGGGAGAGCTCAGGATAATAATGGTGGGGGGGAGAGCTCAGGATAATAATAGTGGGGGGGAGAGCTCAGGATAATAATGGTGGGGGGGGAGAGCTCAGGATAATAATGGTGGGGGGGGAGCTCAGGATAATAATGGTGGGGGGAGCTCAGGATAATAATGGTGGGGGGGAGAGCTCAGGATAATAATGGTGGGGGGGAGCTCAGGATAATAATGGTGGGGGGGGAGCTCAGGATAATAATGGTGGGGGGGAGAGCTCAGGATAATAATGGTGGGGGGGAGAGCTCAGGATAATAATGGTGGGGGGGAGAGCTCAGGATAATAATGGTGGGGGGGAGAGCTCAGGATAATAATGGTGGGGGGAGAGCTCAGGATAATAATGGTGGGGGGGAGAGCTCAGGATAATAATGGTGGGGTGGAGCTCAGGATAATAATGGTGGGGAGGAGAGCTCAGGATAATAATGGTGGGGGGGGAGAGCTCAGGATAATAATGGTGGGGGGGGAGAGCTCTGGATAATAATGGTGGGGGGGGGGAGCTCAGGATAATAATGGTGGGGGGGGAGAGCTCAGGATAATAATGGTGGGGGGGGGGGAGCTCAGGATAATAATGGTGGGGGGAGAGCTCAGGATAATAATGGTGGGGGGGAGAGCTCAGGATAATAATGGTGGGGGGGGAGAGCTCAGGATAATAATGGTGGGGGGAGTGAGCTCAGGATAATAATGGTGGGGGGGGGGAAAGCTCAGGATAATAATGGTGGGGGGGAGCTCAGGATAATAATGGTGGGGGGGAACTCAGGATAATAATGGTGGGGGGGGGAGCTCAGGATAATAATGGTGGGGGGGGGAGCTCAGGATAATAATGGTGGGGGGGGAGAGCTCAGGATAATAATGGTGGGGGGGAGAGCTCAGGATAATAATGGTGGGGGGGAGAGAGCTCAGGATAATAATGGTGGGGTGGAGCTCAGGATAATAATGGTGGGGGGGAGAGCTCAGGATAATAATGGTGGGGGGGAGCTCAGGATAATAATGGTGGGGAGGGGAGCTCAGGATAATAATGGTGGGGGGGAGCTCAGGATAATAATGGTGGGGGGGGGGGAGCTCAGGACAATAATGGTGGATGGAGCTTAGGACAATAATTGGGGTCTCAGGACAGTAATGGTGGGGAGAGCTCAGGGCAATAATGGGGAGCTCAGGACAGTAATGGTGGGCTCAGGACAGTAATGGTGGGGGGAGCTCAGGACAATAATGGTGCTCAGCACAGTAATGATGGGGGGAGCTCAGGACAATAATGGGGAGCTCAGGACAATATTGGGGGGCTCAGAACAGTAATGGTGGGGGGGGAGCTCAGTACCGCGGAAAATCCGACAACAATTGTCCGATGGAGCGTACCAACGGTCGGATTTTAGGCTAGCGGCCTGTCATCACACAATTCCCATCGTGTGTACGAGGCTTTAGCCACAGCCAGTATTCAGCGCAATGAAAATCACACCCAACTTTTCCTGTGGCGCAGAGCGAGCACCGCACTTTTTCTCAGCTGCGGGGGCCCAACTTATGATCTGCACACAGGCTGCCCACTGCTTTCAGAAAATGCCCCTGACCTGAGCTCATCATTGAGCATCCATTCCAGATGCTTGTATGTGACATCCCATACATCCCATACATCACACACATCACACTCATCCCATACATCCCACGCATCCCATACATCCCACGCATCCCATACATCCCACGCATCCCATACATCCCACGCATCCCATACATCCCACTCATTACACTCCCCACACATCACACTCATCACACTCATCCCATACATCACACACATCCCATACACACCACACATCACACACATCCCATACAAGCACGTGGCCTGGATGTGAGAGGTGGATCAGCAGGATGAGTGTGTCAGGACAGGTAGATGTGTCTTATCTCTGCTTCCTTTTACCACTCTGCACATCATGCATATCATAGCTGAGCAGGGAGGGTACAGCGGTGGGGCAGATGAGCAGGAGGGGATCATAGGTGGGACAGAAGAGCGGGGGGGGGGTCAGTGTTGGGGCAGATCAGAAGGGGGGGGTAGAGCAGAGGGGCAGATGTGAAAGGAGGTGTATTGGTGGGACAGATGAGCAGAGGGGGCACATTAAAGTGGTGTTCCAGCCGAAATTATGCTTTTTAAATAAAAATACCCCTATAATACACAAGCTTAATGTATTCTAGTAAAGTTAGTTTGTAAACTAAGGTCTGTTTTGTTAGTTTATAGCAATAGTTTGTTATTTTATAAACTTACAGCAGGCCGTGGCCATCTTAAGTGTGGGCATCTGAAGCCAGACTGTATTTCTTCCTGGATCTCATCCTTGCAGATCTCGCACATGCTCAGTGTAGCACAAGCAGCGTAATAGGTTTCAGGTCAGGTTTCCATAGCAACCGCAGTGTCAGAGGAAGTTGCCGCCCCTTCCCAGAAGGCATTGCAAACAGGAAATGATGCGATGGGCCACAGCCAGGGAGGAGGAAGTGAAAAATAAATACAGCAGATATACAGTAGGTGCTGAGAAAAAGAATTTAAAAAATCCAATTCGTTTACAGTGCACAGTTTAGTGAGGGATGCTGAAGAGTTGTAAAAGTGGGTGGAACTCCACTTTAATGGGGCAGATGAGGGGGGGGGGGGAGGCTAAGAGGTGGCCAATTATCATCCAATCAGGCGCTGCAACACTGATGGCGGATCTGGAGGAGATCGTACAATCAGTTTGTATGCTGTGTGGGGAGCTGAGACATTGATTATTAAAACCTGTGTCCCCCATTACCAGATTTCTCCTCTCTTCCTGTTCTGGGGACAACTGAGAATTAAGTTGGGGGGGTTCCCCCATCAATTTCCATTGCAGTGACAGCAGGACACAGAGAGGTGAATGTCCCCTGTGGGGACACAGACAGCAGGAAGTTGTGCAGCCCGGTCATACACAGCACAATAAAGTCACACAGCGGTCCGGTGTACGGTGCTGACTCTCCGCTTTGAATTTCCCCCCCTCACTTCTCCCTTCACTCACCCATCACTCCGCTCTCCCGGCTCTGACGTCACTTCTCATTATCCCCGCCCACATGACCTGAGGAGGCGGGCGCTGGGCATCACATGACCTGAGGAGGCGGGCGCTGGGCATCACATGATCCTGAGGAGGCGGGCGCTGCGCGTCACATGATCCTGAGGAGGCGGGCGCTGCGCGTCAAATGATTCTCGAGGAGGCGGGCACTGGGGTCACATGATTCTCGAGGAGGCGGGCACTGCGCGTCACATGATTCTCGAGGAGGCGGGCGCTGGGCGTCACATGATCCCCGAGGAGGCGGGCGCTGGGCGTCACATGACCCTTCAGGCTGTACGGGAGCCGTAGAGGACAAAACTCCTCCACAGGCGGACTTCGCGTCTCTGCCCGCCTCTATTACCATAATAAGGTCCGTCAGAGTTACTTGCTAACAGAAAGTTTGTGGAAACCCAGAACCCCCGACTTATCTCGTTCATTGTCATTAGCCCCAGACTAAAAGAGTGTACATATATATATATATATATATATATATATATATATATATATATATATATATATACTCACCGGCCAGTTTATTAGGTACATTTGTTGCTTGATGACACAAACTGCTAATAAGCCAATCACATGGCAGCAACTCAATGCGTTTAGATATCTACTTGTGAAGACGACTTGCTGAAGTTCAAAGTGAGCATCAGAATGGGGGAAGAAAGGGGATTTAAGTGACTTTGAACGTGGCATGGTTGTTGGTGACAGACGGGCTGGTCTGAGTATTTCAAAAACTGCTGATCTACTGGGGTTTTCACACACAGCCATCTCTCGGGTTTACAGAGAATGGTCCGAAAAAGAGAAAATATCCAGCGAGCGGCAGTTGTGTGGAGGAAAATGCCTTGTTGATTTCAGAGGAGAATGGGCAGACTGGTTCCAGATGATATAAAGGCAACAGTAACCCAAATAACCACTCGTTACATCCAAGGTATGCAGAATACCATCTCTGAATGGACAACACATCGAACATTGAAGCAGATGGGCTACAGCAGCAGAAGACCACACCAGGTGCCACTCCTGTCAGCTAAGAACAGGAAACTGAGGATACAATTGGCACAGGATCACCAAAATTGGACAATAGAAGATTGGAAAAACGTTACCTGGACGCAATTTCAGATGGTCGGGTCAGAATTTGGCTCGTGGATCCATCCTGCCTTGTATCACCGGTTCAGGCTGGTGGTGGGGGTGTAATGGTGGGGGGGATATTTTCTTGGCACACTTTGGGCCCCTTAGTACCAATTGAGCATCGTTTAAACCCCACGGTCTACCTGAGTATTGTTGCTGACCATATCCATCCCTTTATGACTACAGTGTCCCCATCTTCTGATGGCTCCTTCCAGCAGGATAATGTCACCATGTCACAAAGCTCCAATCATCTCACCACTGGACAATGAGGTCCCTGTACTCCAATGGCCTCCACACTCACCACAGCTCATCCAATAGAGCGCCTTTGAGATGTGGTGGAACGGGAGATCGGCATCATGGATGTGCAGCCGACAAATCTGCAGCAACTGTGTGATGTTATCATGTCACTATGGAGCAAAATCTCTGAGGAACGTTTCCAACACCTTGTTGTATCTATGCCACCAAGAATGAAGGCAAAAGGGGGTCCAACCCGGGACTAGCGAGGTGTACCTAATAAAGTGTCCGGTGGGTGGATATACATTTAAAGCACCAATAGGTACCAATAGCTATCAAAGAGAATCAAAGGACCTCCAACAGAAAAGAATGAAGACCAAGTAGTTTCTTTATCACACTTTACAACAGTGGTGGCTGGTGCTCCATTTTTTTTTGGGGGGGGGCAAACAAGACAATCAGAAAAAAAAACCCCATTACAATCCATGCGTCCATCGTCCTGCATGTAGATTATGGGCCGGACGCATGGATTAGGGGGGCGGCGACCCTAATGGATCGTCCGCCACCGCTTTACAATATAAAGGGAGATGGAACAATTACAGTTGTATTAAAATATTACTATAGGCAAAACTTTTTTTTTCATTTTAAATAGTTCACTCTTATGCGTTTTTTGTTGCTTTTTGCAGAAACCCATTATAGTCCATTTAACCACTTAGAACAATGAAACCCAGGCCCAGCTGTCATTCTGCTATTTCATTGTTCTAAGTGAACGTCAAGTGACCTCCCTCACAACAAGCCACTCGTGTGCGCCCCCGGGGGGCACCCAGCGTGTCGGTCGGAGGTGCATTGCATCATCTCCAATCTTGGTAAGGAGCCTATGACTTAGGTTACAGCAGGGAAGGGGCTAACATCAGGGGCGATCAAAGGGTTAAGTGTGTCCCTAGGAGGTGCTTGCTAACTGTGTGGGGGATGGTCTAACTGGATAAAGACAGAGATCGGTGTTCCTTCTTTACAGATTTCTATCTTCTTCCCTGTCAGAACAGCGATCTGCCATGTAGCCAATAAAGGACTTTTATTCAAGAGCATCTGAGTTGCCAGCCCTTTTTGATTTAACTATTGTATTTGGGGCCTGAACGTCCTGGCTAGAGCTGGGGTAACATTTTGTTTCTCCTATATCTTTAAGTGGTTTAAAAAAAAAATTGCGCTGAAAAGCTGCTACGCAAACGCCGTGTGACATAAAAAATTGCAAAGTCCACCGTTTTATTCTGTAGGACCTCTGCTTATACATAAATATATATATATATAAATATATATGATTTCTGGTGCAACGTTGGAGCGCGACTTTGATGCGATTTTGATCCAACTATATATTCCCTGGACCAAAGTCGCCTCAAAAGTCACACGAAGTACTGCAGGGACCTTTTCAAAATTGCTGCCACTTTAAGTCGCACCGATTTGAACGGGTCCCATTGCAAACAATGGGGTTTAAATTGCCATGTGACTTGTGAAGTGGTAAAATGTCAATGAAAATCTGCTCAAGTGTGAATGGGCCCTTAATCTGCTATCTGTAGTGATATTTGTTTAGATGGAGAAAAATATTTATGTATACATCTTGTGACATGTCGGGGGGTTCTGAAGCTCAATGGTAGCGCCAAAACAGTGAGTTTACTCCACGCCAGATATAGCTTTCAGGGCTTTCCTGACCACTTTTATTTAGGAAAGTACAGACAAACACAAAAACCAAAGTTACATAGTTAGTCAGGTTGATAAAAGACAAGTCCATCTAGTTCTACCATTTAAAAAAATATAAATAAAAACCATACAATCCCATATACACAATCCTATACCCACAGTTGATCCAGAGGAAGGCGAAAAACCCGAGCAAAGCATGATCCAATTTGCTACAGCAAAGGAAAAAATTCCTTCCTGATCCCCCGAGAGGCAATCAGATTCTCCCTGGATCAACTTTACCTATAAATGTCAGTACCCAGTTATATTATGTACATTAAAGAAAGAATCCTGGCCTTTTTTAAAGCAATCTCTCATGGATTCTCTTTCAGGCTCAGGCCTTGGTCCATCCTGACCTGGACAGCATGGTGCATACTATCTATCTATCTATCTATCTATCTATCTATCTATCTATCTATCTATCTATCTATCTATCTATCTATCTATCTATCTATCATTATAAACGATTTATGTAGCCCCAACAGGTGGACTCTCGCTTCAGCTTCCTAGCTGCTCCATCCCTCATGGACTCTCTCTACAGCCCTCCAGCTTCTCTGTCCCTCATGGACACTCTCTCTACAGCTCCCTAGCTGCTCTGTCCCTAATGGACTTTCTTTCAGGCTTGGGCCTTGGTCCGTCCTGTCTTGGACAGCATGGTGCATTCTATCTATCTATCTATCTATCTATCTATCTATCTATCTATCTATCTATCTATCTATCTATGGACTCTCTCTACAGCTCTCTAGCTGTGCTATCCCTCACGGACTCTCTTTGCAGCCCCAGAGCTGTTCTGTCCCATATGGACTCTCTCTCCAGCTGCTCCATCCCTAATGGACTCTCTCTCCCTATAGCTCTCCAGCTGCTCTGTCCCTCGTGGACACTCTCTCTACAGCTCCCTAGATGCTCTGTCCCATATGGACTTTCTCTCCAGCTCTCCAGCTGCTCCGTCCCTAATGGACTCTCTCTACAGCTCCCTAGCTGCTCTGTCCATCATTGTCTCTCTTTCAGGCTTAGGCCTTGGTCTGTCCTGACCTGGACAGCATGGTGCATACTAGCACTATCTAATTATCTATCTATCTATCTATCTATCTATCTATCTATCTATCTATCTATCTATCTATCTATCTATCTATCTATCTATCTATCTATCTTTAAAGTTTTTTTTGACCCTCCATTGACGGATGGCCCTCTGATGGTGGTGGAGATCAGCCTGTTCTCGCCTTCATTCTCTCACCCATATATGTACACCCAATGAAAAACCGCTGATGTTTCAGCTGAATTGGCTCCTGGTCTTTGGACAGAAATGCATCCACTTGAATGACTTCCTCCAGTGGTTCCTCAAGAATCTGGAAAGAAAAGACATTGATCAGTTTATCCAGTTGATACAGAAAATGGTAATAAAGCTTGGTGAAGCCCAACCCCAATGCGCAGTGCGTTACACCACTTTAGTGATCAGTAGATACATTCCACTGCTTCAACACACCCTTGAAGTATAACTAAAGGCAACATTTTTTTTTATTTTTAGCTTTTGATAGAGTGGAGATGGATTAGACCCCCTGTCAGTTTTTATTGCTGTCTGTGTCCCAATTAGGGAGATTCCTCCTCTCTATTTGTCCTGTTTACCATTATCACTGAAAGTGAAAGTTTAAGAAAATCCCAAATTTTGGGTTGTCCCCAGAAAAGTAACAGTGGGGAAATCTTCCAATGGGGACACTAGTTCTAAAAGCTTACTGTTTGGCTATGGGACAGGAAGTGAAGGGAAATCTCCACAATGGGACACAGGTGACATTGTGAATGAAAATGAACAGGAAGCCACTCAGCACTTCCCATTCATTCACTGTCCCAAGCAGCTGAGGCTGCAGAGAAAGGCGTGTGTGTGTTTGAGCTTTGTGGTGCACCCCCTAATGAAATAGGTTGCGACACCTATGGGGGGAGAATATCTTTGGTGTCAGTGGGAGTAATATTGCCCTATAGTTGGTGTCAGTGGGAGGAATAGTGCCCTATTGTTGGTGTCAGTGGGAGGAATAGTGCCCTATTGTTGGTGTCAGTGGGAGGAATAGTTCCCCATCCTTGGTGTCAGTGGGAGGAATAGTGTCTTGTTGTTGGTGTTAGTTAGAGGAATAGTGTCTTGTTGTGGATGTCTGTATGAGGAATTATACTCTATTGTTGGTGACAGTGGAAGGAAAAGTGCCCCAAGGGCCAGATAAAAACAAGCAAAGAGCTACATCCGGCCCCTGGGCCGCAGTTTTGAGACCACTGCTCTGTACTGAGAACACCCCCCTGTTCGGTTCACACCAGAACATGCAAACAGGAAAAAAGTTCGCTCGAACACGCGAACACCGTTAAAGTCTATGGGACACGAACATGAATAATCAAAAGTGCTAATTTTAAAGGCTTATATGCAAGTTATTGTCATAAAAAGTGTTTGGGGACCCGGGTCCTGCCCCAGGGGACATGGATCAATGCAAAAAAAGAACCCCTCCCACGTCATTTTTTTTTTTAAATTTTGGTTCAGGGTTTCCCTGTGTTGAATTTCCATGCCGTTTTTATCAATGAACTTCTATGTGTATTGTCGGCAATGCAATAGCCGCGGTTAGTTTTAAATGGAATTTTTCCTTCCAAATGTCATTTTGCTGTCAGACTGTTCTTGACACGGGAAACATGCGCCCCTTTACAGGCATACTATAGACACCCCCCAGGTACGAAATTTAAAGGGGTATTACACTTTTATTGTTTGACTTTAAGCATTATTAAAATCACTGCTCCTGAAAAAACGGCCGTTTTTAAAAGTTTTTTTTGCATTGATACATGTCCCCTGGGGCAGGACCCAGGTCCCCAAACACTTTTTATGACAATAACTTGCATATAAGCCTTTAAAATTAGCACTTTTGATTTCTCCCATAGACTTTTAAAGGGTGTTCTGGGGCATTCGAATTTGCCGCGAACACCCCAAATTGTTCGCTGTTTGGCGAACTTGCGAACAGCCAATGTTCGAGTTGAACATGAGTTCGACTCGAACTCGAAGCTCATCCCTACTATAGAGGGATATGCTTTGTTAATATTTCATGTCCGAGGTTTACAACCACTTTAAATGCTTTCCCTGTATTGTCCTCCATGGGACAAAGTACATATAGCACCTTGTCCCATACTGATAGGTGATTTCTAACCCTAGTTATGAAGTCAGACTGGTAATAAGAATCGCTAATAGACATGAGCAGAACAAAAAAATTGTTTTGTTTCAATTAGTTATTTAGATAAATCCGTTTAGTTAAATTTGTTTAATTTGTTTTTTGAATTTGCTTCATTTATGCAAATTTGAATCGATTCAAATGTTTTTAATTCCATTCTAATTGCATTCAAATAGAATTCCATTTGAAATTGAATTCATTCTATTCAAAATTTGAATTTTGGAAGATGGTTATATTCTTTATATTTCATTCTATGCTATAGATTTTCTATTCTTTTATTTTCTATTCTTTTCCTTTCTATTCTATTCGAATTTCAGAAAATGGTTATATTATTATATTCTTTCTATTCTATTTTTTCTATTGTTCTATTCTATTCTCTTCTATTCAATTTGAAATTTTAATTTATCCTATTCGAAATTATAATTTCAGCAGATGGTGATATTGTTTCTATTAAATTCTATTCTATTTCATTCCTTTATTTTCTAATTTATTTTATTCTGTTCTTTTATTTTATATTCTATTTTGTTCTGTTTTAATCTATTTTTTTATTTTCTATTCTATCCCTTTTTTTCTATTCTATTATATTCTATTCTTTTAGTTTCTATTCTAATTATTTTTTCTGTTCTATTCCTTTATTTTCTATTCCATTTTATTCTCTTTGGAAATTCGAATTTGATTAGAAAACTATTTGAATTTGGTCCAAAATTTTGATTCGTTGTTTCGGATTCGTTTAAATTCGTTACTATTTTAATCAGAATGTATTCGAATTTCTAAAGAACGCAAAAATTTGTCCGAATTTCAATTTGTAAGGAAACGAATCGCACATGTCTACTAATAATAAACAGAATGAATTCAGACAACTTTCCAGACCGTGCGGCCTTGTAGGGATCACAGATAAATGTGAAAGTTCTGAATAAAAAAAAAAAATATGTCTTAGACGGATCTACAGTGTTAAAGAGCCTGCCGCTGAAATTCCCCCCTCCCCTTTCCAATGTGCTTTGACTCCTCCCCTTTTTTTTAAAGGGTAACTTTTGACTCCTCCCTTACTCGCATACTTACCGGTTCAGATGTACATGGTACTCGTTTTGGTCCTTTTTGTATCCCTGCCCAGTCAAGTCCCTTGAAGAAACTCTGCGTTCTCAGATCACGCACTAGGTACGCGCGCTCCTCTTGGTTATGCATTAAAAGCTGTAAAGAAAAATGAAAATATAAGAAACACTGATGTAATCCTAACAAGGTATAGATAACCTGGAAAGGATCTTGTTCTTTAAGAAAAGGTAAAGCTCTGCGTATACTTACTCTATGAATGAGTTCATACGGGGGGTAGTCCACGTCCTCCGGGAAATGGGCTCTCGTGCTGTACATGAGCTTAGCCTACAGGTCATATCCTTCGATCCGGTATAAAAAGGATGACACCCTACGGCCATCTCATATACTATGAGCCCAAATGAGAAATAGTCCGCCGGGTAATTATTCCTTTTCATAATAGACCTGTGGAAACAAAAGAGAAAGAAAGAAGGATGAGTACATTTTCATGCCAGGAACACAACAGAGATGACACCATGCCAATATAGGTGACATACATATATATATAGTGGTCAAAAGATATCAAACTGAGGCGGAGCATGTGAATATTGGAGGTGGGGCTTATTGTATGTATAGTCAAAACCTTTTTTTTTGTTTTGTTTTTGATAGAGTAAGGAAAGGTTTAAAACGCCTCCCTTTGTTTCTGTGTACTATTGAGGAGATTTCTCTTCACTTCCTGTCCCAGAGGCACAACAGGAAGTTGGAAGAATTCTCCAAAAGTAAGGGAAATTCTCCTCCTAGATAACTGTCTCCATTAAAGATTTCCCCTCTACTTCTATTTTGGTGACAACCAGAGTATTTTTGTAAATATTTTATTCTATCTTTTCATGTGACAACACTGAAGAAATGACACTTTGCTACAATGAAAAGTAATGAGTATACAGCTTGTATAACAGTGTAAATTTGCTGTCCCCTCAAAATAACTCAACACAGCCATTAATGTCTAAACCGCTGGCAACAAAAGTGAGTACACCCCTAAGTGAAAATGTCCAAATTGGGCCCAAAGTATCAATATTTTGTGTGTCCACCATTATTTTCCAGCACTGCCTTAACCCTCTTGGGCATGGAGGTCACCAGAGCTTCACAGGTTGCCACTGGAGTCCTCTTCCACTCCTCCATGATGACATCACGGAGCTGGTGGATGTTAGAGACCTTGCGCTCCTCCACCTTCTGTTTGAGGATGCCCCACAGATGCTCAATAGGGTTTAGGTCTGAAGACATGCTTGGCCAGTCCATCACCGTTAAAAGTGAGTACACCCCTAAGTGAAAATGTCCAAACTGGGCCCAAATAGCCATTTTTCCTCCCCGGTGTCATGTGACTCGTTAGTGTTACAAGGTCTCAGGTGGGGAGCAGACGTGTTCACTTTGGTGTTATCGCTCTCACTCGCTCATACTGGTCACGGGAAGTTCAACATGGCACCTCATGGCAAAGAATTCCCTGAGTATCTGAAAAAAAGAATTGTTGCTCTACATAAAGATGGCCTAGGCTATAAGAAGATTGCCAAGACCCTGAAACTGAGCTTCAGCACGGTGGCCAAGACCATACAGCGGTTTAACAGGAGAGGTTCCACTCAGAACAGGCCTCGCCATGGTCGACCAAAGAAGGTGAGTGCACGTGCTCAGCGTCATATCCAGAGGTTGTCAATGGGAAATAGACGTATGAGTGCTGCCAGCATTGCTGCAGAGGTTGAAGGGGTGGAGGGTCAGCCTGTCAGTGCTCAGACCATACGCCGCACACTGCATCAAATTGGTCTGCATGGCTGTCATCCCAGAAGGAAGCTTCTTCTAAAGATGATGCACAAGAAAGCCCGCAAACAGTTTGCTGAAGACAAGCAGACTAAGGACACGGATTACTGGAACCATGTCCTGTGGTCTGATGGGACCAAGATAAACTTATTTGGTTCAGATGATGTCAGGCGTGTGTGGCGGCAACCAGGTGAGGAGTACAAAGACAAGTGTGTCTTGTCTACAGTCAAGCAGGGTGGTGGGAGTGTCATGGTCTGGGGCTGCCGGCACTGGGGAGCTACAGATCATTGAGGGAACCATGAATGCCAACATGTACTGTGACATACTGAAGCAGAGCATGATCCCCTCCCTTCAGAGACTGGGCCGCAGGGCAGTATTCCAACATGATAACAACCCCAAATACACCTCCAAGACGACCACTGCCTTGTTAAAGAAGCTGAGGGTAACGGTGATGGACTGGCCAAGCACGTCTCCAGACCTAAACCCTATTGAGCATCTATGGGGCATCCTCAAACAGAAGGTGGAGAAGCGCAAGGTCTCTAACATGCACCAGCTCTGTGATGTCGTCATGGAGGAGTGGAAGAGGACTCCAGTGACAACCTGTGAAGCTCTGGTGACCTCCATGCCCAAGAGGGTTAAGGCAGTGCTGGAAAATAATGGTGGCTACACAAAATATTGACACTTTGGGCCCAATTTGGACATTTTCACTTAGGGGTGTACTCACTTTTGTTGCCAGCGGTTTAGACATTAATGGCTGTGTGTTGAGTTATTTTGAGGGGACAGCAAATTTACACTGTTATACAAGCTGTACACTCACTACTTTACATTGTAGCAAAGTGTCATTTCTTCAGTGTTGTCACATGAAAAGATAGAATAAAATATTTACAAAAATGTGAGGTGTGTACTCACTTTTGTGAGATACTGTGTGTATATATACACACACATACACATATATATATATATGTATATACACACACACACACTAAAGAAATGTAAGCTTTTTTTTTTTTTTTCTTAGTAGCGCAACACCAAGTTGCATCATATTTTGGGGATATTGTTCAGCTTTAGATTTTGTCGTTTTCAGGTTCCTTCTGTGCTTATCTTCTGCCTTCTATTTTTTCCTCCTGACATATTTGACCAATCATTTGTAAATCTCTCCCCCTTTTTTTTTTTTTTTTTTGATCCTGCCATAAATTTTTGATCCTGCCATAAATATATATATATTTTTGTTCTGTTTTTTGATCCTGCCATAAAGCTTGACTTTAATGTTAGTCCACGCTTTCACTTTCTCCTAAGGAATACATTTTTCCCTTGGAATAATAAGGTCTTAACATCTCATGTATCATTTTTAGACACTTCTCTTTAGGCTCAACAACTTTTATTATTGTCTTCCTTTCCTCTCACCTTTCTCTTGTCGGCTGAAAACAGGTGTAGTCACCAACCACTTGAATGATTGGTGGTATCAATTAAATATGCTAATTTTCTGTGACACTAACCTGAAAGGCCAATTATGTAGAGGTGGAGCTTGTATATATCTCTTGCCATATCTGTTTCAAACTAGCTACGACTAAAGCTATAAAAAATGCGTCAGAATTATTGTTTTATTGTCACTCTGATGTACCAATAAAGGACACTTCAAGGATTAGAGTTTCTTCTTACTATTGTTTCATACTTTGGAGGTGGATTTACTAAAACTGGAGAGTGCAAAATCTGGTGCAGCTCTGCATAGAAACCAATCATCTTCCAGGTTTTATTGTCAAAGCTGAATAGAACAAGCTGAAGTTAGAAGCTCATTGGTTACAATGCACAGCTGCATCAGATTCTGCACGAGTTTTATTAAATCCCCCCTTACTATACATGTTGGTGTGAGTTTGGGGTATCATTAGGAATTGCTGGCACTGTCACCTGCAAGGGACGTTTTTCTTGTGTGTGTTGCGGGAAGGAGTGTGATTTTGTGTACGTTCCTGCATTGCACAAATGTGAAGCAAGCCTTATGTGTTACATGTACATGTGGCAGACTGATCCCAGCCAGATTTTCCCGGCACACCCTGTACGCCATCTGTACTATTCCTAAATTTCATCCAGCAAACAAAATAAAAAGTTGCGATCCGTCTCCTGTGGACCTCGGCTGGGATTTCCCCCCACTTACTGGATTAGGACTTTCCTCCTTTGAGGTTGTCAGGTCGTAAAGTCCAATTTTTTCAGCCGGGAAATTCCCCTATTGACAAATAATGGACAGAACGTGCGCGGTGCCCACCATACCCAGCAGCACAAGGGAAAAAAATGTACGGAAATTCCACCCGCAAGACAAAAAAAAAAAAGGAAAAATTACAGCCCTCCCCACCCCACCATCTCCCAAATAAATAAGAGGAGGAGGACATATCCCAAGACAGGAGCAGAGGACACATTTCCAATCTAGGTGAGCTTCTACACCATTATTATACTTACTACAAATTTACTAACACATGTCTGATGTTCTTCTCAGTAAACGTGCCAATTTTATTAATTTTTTTAACTCAGTTTTATGCATTTTTGCGAATATATATATATATACACACACACTTTATATATATATATATATATATATATATATATATATATATTTATGTATTATTTTATTTTTTTGTATTTTATATATATTTTTTATAGGATTAGATATCTAGATAGCTAGATAGATAGCTAGCTAGATAGATAGATAGATAGATAGATAGATAGATAGATAGATAGATAGATAGATAGATAGATAGATAGATAGAGAGTTTACATGAATTAAAAAGGCATTTCCATCAGCTGATTCTGACTATCCATAATTAAAAATTAATAGAAACTTTATTTCCTTTTTATTCTTTTTTTTGTTTTCTTTATACATTTATTTTCAACAGTGGACAGAGTGAAGTATTAAAACCCCCTCCCAGGTTATTCCCTCTATGTCCTACTGAGGAGAATTCCCACCCAATGCTGGGACCAGGCAAGAATGCCAACACCCCCCCCAATCTCTGAGTTTATAATTCAGTTCTGCAAAAACTAAAATAACAAAATTTTTAGCTATGCCATGTTATTTCTGTTATTTTTTAGCACCTCGATGTCTTCCACCCCCGCTCCCCAGCTGCATATTTTTGGGTTAATTAGATTTAGGATTTAGAAAACAGAAAAGTGATGGCAGAGTAATCCATCGGAGTCTGCCTTTTTCTTTTTTTTAAAGTGTATACATCTTTTAATCTTGTATGTTTTTCCATTCGAGAAGTATAGGCAAAGCTCGTTTGGCTGTACTTCCCCTGTGGATCACAGGAGTGCCATTCATTCTGTACTTCCGTGACCCATTTTCAGCGGACAGTAGAGCTGCACGATTCTGGCCAAAATGAGAATCACGATTTCTTTTTGCTTAGAATATAAAGATCACGATTATCACAGCGTAAAATCTTTCACATTATACAAAAACAATTGGGCTAACTTTACTGGTTAGTTTTTGGTTTTTTTTTTTAATTCATTTAAGTGTAAATTTTTCCCCAAAAATTGCATTTGAATGACTGCTGCGCAAATACAGTGTGACATAAAATATTGCAACAATCGCCATTTTATTCTCTAGGGTCTTTACTAAAAAAAAAATATAATAATATGTTTGGGGGTTATTAGTAATTTTCTAGCAAAAAAAAAAAGATTTTAACTTAAAACCAACAAAATGTCAGAAAAAGGATTAGTGAAGGCTTCATGCACACGAGACAACGGTGCAAACTCTGCTGAACACATGTTTTTAAAAGCTGAAACCGACGTTTAGAAACGCACGCTTTGCCGCATTTGCATGCCGCGTTTAGCCGCGTTTGTGTCTAGAAGCATCTGCAGAGCAGAGAATGACATTTTGTGACCCAACTTTGGGGCCCCGTATCTCGGGGCCACTTTTGGTGTGCTAACATAGTGGAACGAACACTACAACATATCCAAATTTGGGGTTCCTAGCACCAAGTGGCCCCGAGATACGTGGCCCCAAAGTCGGGTCGCAAAATGTCATTCTCTGCTGCAGAAAAGTGCTTGACATTTTGTGACCCGAATTTGGGGCCCTGTATCTCGGGGCCACTTGGTGCTAGGAACCCCAAATTTGGATATGTTGTAGTGCCAGGTCCACTGTGTTTGCATACCAAATTTGTGGTTCCTAGCTCTAAGTGGCCTCAAGATATGGGGCCCCAAATTCGGGTCACAAAATGTCATTCTCTGCTGCAATTTACCAACAGATTTCTGTGTTTTCTGGAGTTTAGCCACGTTTGGCGTCTGAAACGTGGAAAACTTTTGCGTCTGAACCCATTTTTTTGCTTCGTGAAAAACAAGGTTAAACACAACTGCTTAAAAACACCAAAAAACGAGACTGTGTACATGGACACATAGGATAACATTGAATGGGTTCAGGGGCAGTTGAAAAAAGTGTCCAACTGCCTCTGAACACGCGTTTAACAGCGTCTCGTGTGCATGAGGCCTTAGTGGTTAAACTTCCCTCATTTGCACACCAAAGTGTATTCCTTTGATCTAAAGGACAAATTGTTACAAAGTTCCACTACTAAAGAATGTTGTGATTCTTGGCAGACTGCCCGTTTTTTTTCCTTTCTTCAGCAGAGCAGAGAGAATTCTCTGCATAGAAAGAATCGGGAAATTCTTTGTCAAGATCGCAAGGGGGGGGGAGGAGACTATAACAATTCTTAACGATTAATCGTGCAGCTCTAGCGGACAGCAGGCTGACGTCACAGAGCCGGTCCAGGCTCAGGCAAGATCGCGTCAAGAAAATCGGGATCCTCCCATGTGCCTGGACAGGCACCCAGCTCAGCCTCTTAGCAAGCCACTGAGAGCCTGAGCCGGCCCCTTCCACAGCCCAGCACTCCGGTGAGCGAGGGGGAGGGGCCGAGCAGAGAGCCGGTGACTGACAAGATTTATTCAATTTCTTCTTTAGTAATAAAGAGAGGCCACCAATCATCACAAAATATACCACTGCTTCTCAGTATGTCAACTCACTTCACTTTGGAAGGGGGGGGTAATCCCATGCAAAGATCTCTAGTCTCCATATTGTACAGGGCTATCATATACGAACTATGCCCACATTCCACTTTTGCTTCCTCCGGCTGTTCTTTTACATTGACTGTCCCCCAAAGAGCTGTGCTATTCAGTGGTCCCCAACCTTTTTGGCACCAGGGACTGGTTTCATGAAAGAAAATTTCACCAAGGACCGGCGGGGATTGGGGCAGTCGGTGGCCGATTTGTCGGGGCAATGGCTGGTGTTGAAGGTTCAATCATCACGGCACCAACCATGGTTGATATTATGTCAGGATGATTGAAGCACATTATTTATATTATTACATTGCAATATAAAATAAAAAATAGTTCAACTCATAATTCAGAATCTGTGGGAGCCCTGAGTGTGTCACTTGCCACCTTTGCCTGCAACCAGATGCAGCAAGACACTTGCCACAAGATGCGGTGAGGCGCTGGTGGCAAGCGTCTCGCTGCATCTGGTGGCAAGCGTCTCTCTGCATCTGGTGGCAAGCGTCTCGCTGCATCTGGTGGCAAGCGTCTCGCTGCATCTGGTGGCAAGCGTCTCGCTGCATCTGGTGGCAAGCGTCTCGCTGCATTTGGTGGCAAGCGTCTCGCTGCATCTGGTGGCAAGCGTCTCGCTGAATCTGGTGGCAAGCGTCTCGCTGCATCTGGTGGCAAGCGTCTCGCTGCATCTGGTGGCAAGCGTCTCGCTGCATCTGGTGGCAAGCGACGGTGGCAAGTGATATGCTGCATCTGGTTGCAGGCGACAGTGGCAAGTGACACGCCGCATCTGGTGGCAAGCGTCTCGCTGCATCTGGTGGCAAGTGTCTCACTGCATCTGGTGGCAAGTGTCTCGCTGCATCTGGTGGCAAGCGTCTCGCTGCATCTGGTGGCAAGCGTCTCGCTGCATCTGGTGGCAAGCGTCTCGCTGCATCTGGTGGCAAGCGTCTCGCTGCATCTGGTTGCAGGCGACGGTGGCAAGTGATATGCTGCATCTGGTTGCAGGCGACAGTGGCAAGTGACACGCCGCATCTGGTGGCAAGCATCTCGCCGCGACACTTGCCACCAGATGCGGCTAGACACTTGCCAATAGCATGTCACCAGCGTTTTTGCACCCGAGCGTGTAAAACCAGCACATGCGCAGTTTAGGGCGGAACAAGGGCGGGCTGAGAGAGATGATGTCATCTCTCTGCTCGCTCGCCACACCTCTTATGGAGCAGCCTTCGCGGGCCGGCTGTAAAGGCAGATCAGCGGTAATGCAAGGCGAGCGCGGGGGGGCGGGGGAGATGATGGCATCTCTCTGCTCACCAGCTGCACCTCTTACAGTGCAGCCTTCTAAGCCCAGCTGCAAAGAGGTCAAAGACCAGGACCGGTCCACAGGCCGAGGAGTTGGGGACCCCCATCGTCCATGATAGTCCCGTCCAATATGGAGATTAGGGATCTTTGCATGGGATTATCCCGTATCCAAAGTGGAAAGTGAAGTGAGTTGACATACTGAGAAGCAGTGGTATAGTTAGTGATGTTTGGTGGCATCTCTTTATCCCTGAAGAGATTGTTTAAAATAAATCTCGAAACGCGTTGGGTATATACGATGCCCTAAAAACAAGCAACTTGCGGAACATCAAAGCTCCACAACTCATGTGATTTGGGGGAGTATCACCTCAATCTGTATACGTTCACCATGTTTCTTAAGCCAACTATGGCTGTTTGTGGTCTTTTTAAAAAGAAGAGAACTTTGTCATTTTAAATGATTTTGTACTAAAGACAAATATTTTAAACAAATTATTTTTTTGTTTTTGTTTGGTTGCCTGCAAAATCCCAAAGTGGTAAAAAGGTATAAAGTTGAATATATAAAATTTGGTGTTTCTAAGAAAAATGCTGGGATTCTTTTTTACATTTATCTGACAAATTAAAAAAAAAAAAAAAAATCATCACCCTGGACAGAAAGTGGTTAATAAACCCAAATTCATATTTTTTGCCTGGACCGCCAATTTAACTGAACGTTAAATTTTTTTCTTTTATTTGTCACTCTGCAGATTGAAGAACCTCACGGAATCCTAATGAAGGCTTTGATCATCTTGTTGCTGGTTGGTCTGGCTGTAGCTCAGGAGCAGTTTCAATATATGAGAGACCCGCCAGAATTTGATGACGCCGCCCTAGGTAAGTTAGCGCATTGTCATAGTACATACGAACGAGGGAGAGCAAGAGAGAGTGAGAGCGCGAGATCCAGAGAGAGAGAGAGAGAGAGCGCGAGGTCCAGAGAGAGAGAGAGCGCGAGGTCCAGAGAGAGAGAGAGAGAGCGCGAGGTCCAGAGAGAGAGAGAGAGCGCGAGGTCCAGAGAGAGAGAGAGAGAGCGCGAGGTCCAGAGAGAGAGAGAGAGCGCGAGGTCCAGAGAGAGAGAGAGCGCGAGGTCCAGAGAGAGAGAGAGCGCGAGGTCCAGAGAGAGAGAGAGCGCGAGGTCCAGAGAGAGCGCGAGGTCCAGAGAGAGAGAGAGAGCACGAGGTCCAGAGAGAGAGAGAGAGAGCGCGAGGTCCAGAAAGAGAGAGAGGCGCGAGGTCCAGAGAGAGAGAGAGAGCGCAAGGTCCAGAGAGAGAGAGAGAGAGAGCGCGAGGTCCAGAGAGAGAGAGAGAGCGCGAGGTCCAGAGAGAGAGAGAGAGCGCGAGGTCCAGAGAGAGCGCGAGGTCCAGAGAGAGAGAGAGCGCGAGGTCCAGAGAGAGAGAGAGAGCGCGAGGTCCAGAGAGAGAGAGAGAGAGAGAGAGAGAGCGCGAGGTCCAGAGAGAGAGAGAGAGAGAGAGCGCGAGGTCCAGAGAGAGAGAGAGAGAGAGAGAGCGCGAGGTCCAGAGAGAGAGAGCGCGCGAGGTCCAGAGAGAGAGAGCGCGCGAGGTCCAGAGAGAGAGAGAGAGAGCGCGCGAGGTCCAGAGAGAGAGAGAGCGCGCGAGGTCCAGAGAGAGAGAGAGCGCGAGGTCCAGAGAGAGAGAGAGAGCGCGAGGTCCAGAGAGAGAGAGAGCGCGAGGTCCAGAGAGAGAGAGAGAGCGCGAGGTCCAGAGAGAGAGAGAGAGCGCGAGGTCCAGAGAGAGAGAGCGCGAGGTCCAGAGAGAGAGAGAGAGCGCGAGGTCCAGAGAGAGAGAGAGCGCGAGGTCCAGAGAGAGAGAGAGAGCGCGAGGTCCAGAGAGAGAGAGAGAGCGCGAGGTCCAGAGAGAGAGAGAGAGCGCGCGAGGTCCAGAGAGAGAGAGAGCGCGAAGTCCAGAGAGAGAGAGAGCGCGAGATCCAGAGAGAGAGAGAGAGCGCGAGGTCCAGAGAGAGAGAGAGAGCGCGAGGTCCAGAGAGAGAGAGCGCGAGATCCAGAGAGAGCGAGCAATACTGGGGTTAAACTGGAGAGTGCAGAATCTGGTGCAGGTCTGCATGGTAGCCAATCAGCTTCTAACTTCATCTTCTTCAATTAAGCTTCGACAATAAAACCTGGAAGCTGATTGGTTTCTATGCAGAGCTGCACCAGATTTCACACTCTCCAGTTCTCGTAAATCAATCCCACAGTGCTAAATACTTATTAGAAATGTTGCACTGTCACTATTGGTTACAGTTTTAGAGGTGCAGCTTGTTAAAGTGACATTAAAGTCTTTTTTGTCTAAAAGAACATGCATGTTATACTTACCTGCTCCGTTTGGTGGTTTTGCACAGAGCGGCCCCGATCCTCCTCTGTAATATCAATGTGATACCTCATGACGTGTATCATGTGTATAAACAACTTGAACTTCAATTGCGTCGAAAAAACAGAACAGTTATTTAGAAAGATGCTGGAGTATCGATTTGTGTCTTTTCCCCACTGTAGTAGTTATTAATTTGGAACCACTAATCAATAGGAGTAGCCTATCTATAAATATTTCAGAACACAGCTAAATTATCAGGGCTCTGAAAAGTAATCTGCATTCAGTTTGCTTTTCAGAGGTGTTTGAGCCCTTCAGCGGCAGCTGTCAGTTCTTACCAGCAGTGAGCCGCGGTGCGATGCACGCTTCAGTGCAGCACACGGTTTAGTTTTTTTTTTTTTACGAACTTTATTTGAAGTGTCACAAAGTGACACTTCGTTTTTTGTCTCCACACAGCAGTGCGTTGCAGGGCGGCGAGTTCCTGTGCATGGAGTTGACATGCTACACGTCTGTGGCTCACGGCTGCAATGCAGTGTGAGGCAAGAGGCACTATGTTTTCATTACATACCTTATTTTAGACACCATGGTGTCATCATTGGGTCTTCTCTATGCAATGCAGGAAGATCATGGCTGGTGGGAGGGGCCAGCAGCCTTAGTCCGTAGGGTTCAATCTTGAGTTGGCCCACCCTTTGCAGCTATAACAGCTTCAACTCTTCTGGGAAGGCTGTCCACAAGGTTTAGGAGTGTGTCTATGGCGATGTTTGACCATTCTTCCAGAAGAGCATTTGTGAGGTCAGGCACTGATGTTTTATGAGAAGGCCTGGCTCACAGTCTCCACTCTAATTCATCCCAAAGGTGTTCTATCGGGTTGAGGTCAGTCAAGTTCCTCCACGTCTTTATGGACCTTGCTTTGTGCACTGGTCCAAATCATTTGGTGGAAGGGGGGATTATTGTGGGGAGTTGTTTTTCAGGGGTTGGGCTTGGCCCAAGTTCCTCCACCCCAAACTCGCTCATCCATGTCTTTATGGACGTTGCTTTGTGCACTGGTGAGCAGTCATGTTGGAACAGGAAGGGGCCGTCCCCAAACCGTTCCCACAAAGTTGGGAGCATGAAACTGTCCAAAATGTCTTGGTATGATGACGCCTTAAGAGTTCCCTTCACTGGAACTAAGGGGCCAAGCCCAACCCCTGAAAACAACAACCCCCACACCATAATCCCCCCTCCACCAAATGATTTGGACCAGTGCATAAAGCAAGGTCCATAAAGACATGGATGAGCGAGTTTGGGGTGGAGGAACTTGACTGGTCTGCACAGAGTCTTGACCTCAACCCGATAGAACCCCTTTGAGATGAATTAGAGAGGAGACTGCGAGCCAGGCCTTTTCATCCACATTAGTGCCTGACCTCACAAATGCACTTCTGGAAGAATGGTCAAACATTCCTATAGACACACTCCTAAACCTTGTGGACAGTCTTCCCAGAAGAGTTGAAGCTCTTATAGCTGCAAAGGGTGGGCCAACTCAATATTGAACCCTACGGACTAAGACTGGGATGAGTGTAAAGGCTGGTGTCCCGATACTTTTGACAATGTAGTGTAGATTCCTATAAACATCACAGCCTCAGTACTCATCTCCAGAGCCCTCAGGCCTGTTGTCAGCAGAATATAAGACTCATTTCAGTTCTCCTGTGTGTTTCAGGGTCCCATGACATGGCCAGAGCCTACAGGCATATGAGACGCGCAGACCAGTATTTCCACGCTCGGGGGAAAAACGATGCTGCCAGGGTTATAAGGTAAGAGAGCAGTTATAGGAGGCCGAGGAGAGGCCGACGGTGGAGGAAATGTGCAGAGTGTGCAAAAATATCTTCACCAACCACCCGAGTACCAGCCTGTAATACCCCTTCATTACCCAGACACAGCTTTCAGTGCTGTGATAGTTTGACTGACAATTAGAGATGCACCAATACCATTTTTTTTTTTTTACGAGTACCGATACTTTTTTTTTTTTTTTTTTGGCGCTTTTTTTCAATGTGAAATGTGTAAATATATGTTAAAGGTGTAAAAATATCAATGAACAGAGCAAACAAAAACAAGTTTTAATTATTAATAGTTTATAAAATAAATGGAGGAGAATAAAGAGTTAATAAAGTCTGATTAGAGAAATTTAAGGGGTAAACAGAGGAACATTTTTTTTTTTTTATTAAAACATTTTTTTTTTACTTGACAGGTTGCTTTAACCACTTGGTACCCCCGGGCCATTACTGTCACTTTGCTTCTACATGTAAAAATCTACTTTTTTGTTTGCTAGAAAATTACTTAGAACCTCCAAAACACACACATTATAATATAAATATATATATATATATATACACACATACATACACATATACACACATACACACATATATATTTTGCTAGAAAATTACTTAGAACCCCCAAACATTATATTTATACACCCTAGAGAATAAAATGGCGGTCATTGCAATACTTTGTGTGTATATTTATTTTTAATGTATGTATGTGTAAAAATATATAGTTTTTTTCATATACATACACACATTGTGTGTGTGTGTGTATGTGTATATATATATATATATATATATATATATATATATATATATATATATATATACACACATACACACATATATACACATACACACATATATACACATACACACAAAGTATTGCAACGACCGCCATTTTATTCTCTAGGGTGTTCGAAAAAATATATATAATGTTTGGGGGTTCTAAGTAATTTTCTAGCAAAAAAATGGTTTTTAAACTTGTAAACAACACATCTCAAAAAGAGGCCCGGTCCTTAAGCAGTTAAAATTGAACATCTAAACAGTCCGTCAGATTTCTGAATCCTGTATTTCACTATATAAGTTCCGTTTAATGTTAAAAATAAGTGGGAAATGCAAAACTCCGGTGGGTGTAACAAGATGTCCGCTTGCCGCCTTCTCACTGTATCCTTACTGTAGAGCAGTGTGGGGTGTAGCAAGATGGTGGCGACGGAACATTACTTCCGTTACAAATTGTGACGGGTCGCCAAATCTGACGAAAACACAGGCTCGGGCAGATGTAAATACTGCCAGTTTTTTTTTCCTGGAAAGCAGAGATTTTTTTTTTTCTCCATGTCATTCCATGCTTTCCAGGTCAGAGGAGATGTGTGGGGTCTGACCCCAGATGTCTAAAGAGGACCGGTCATCCTTATTTCTATTACAAGGGGTGTTTACATTTCTTGTAATAGGAATAAAAAGTGATCAAAAAGAAAATAAAAAGGGACAGTGTAGAAAATAAATAAATAAATAATAATAGAAAAAAATTAAAAGCTCCCCCGTCCCCTCATGCTCACATACGAAGGTTGCGCCCGCATATGTAAACGGCGTTCGTACTACACATGTGAGGTATCGCCGCAAACATTATGGCGAGAGCATAATTCTAGCACAAGACCTCCTCTGTAACTTTAAGCTGGTGACCTAAATTTTAAAGCGTCCTCTAATGGATGTTTTTAAGTACCGAAGTTTGTCGCCATTCCACGAGCGTGCGCAATTTTAAAGCGTGACATGTTAAGTATTTATTTACTCAGCATAATGTCATCTTTCACATTATACAACAAAAATTGGCCTAACTTTAGGGTTTGGGGTTTTTTCCCCTCATTCATGAGAGTGTATTTTTTGATCCCATCAACACAATACAAGTGTACTTTTATTTTTTTGGGGGGGGGGTTGTGCCCCTTTGTGGGCGCCAGTGGGGGGGGGGAGATTGTGCCCCTTTGTGGGTGCCAGGGGGGGTGGATTGTGCCCCTTTGTGGGCACCAGGGGGGGGATTGTGCCCCTTTGTGGGCACCAGTGGGGGGGGGGGATTGTGCCCCTTTGGGGGGCGCCAGTGGGGGGGAGGGGATTGTGCCCCTTTGGGGGGCGCCAGTGGGGGGGAGGGGATTGTGCCCCTTTGTGGGCGCCAGTGGGGGGAGGGGATTGTGCCCCTTTGTGGGCGCCAGTGGGGGGGAGGGGATTGTGCCCCTTTGTGGGTGCCAGTGGGGGGGAGGGGATTGTGCCCCTTTGTGGGTGCCAGTGGGGGGGAGGGGATTGTGCCCCTTTGTGGGTGCCAGTGGGAGGGGGGGGATTGTGCCCCTTTGTGGGTGCCAGTGGGAGGGGGGGATTGTGCCCCTTTGTGGGTGCCAGTGGGAGGGGGGGGATTGTGCCCCTTTGTGGGCGCCAGAGGATGAAATATTGTCCCAAGGGCCAGATAAAAGCAATTAAAAGGGCCACATCCGGCCCCTGGGCCACAGTTTAGAGACTACTGGCTTAGGACATCAGACAGGTCCATCAGTCAATGATCTGAAATCCATTGATTAACCCCTCCCCCCCGGTGTGTGCTGACTCTGGTCTCCATCTTTCTCTAGAGATAGAAGAGAAGCCGTCCAGATGCGAGGCAGCGGCAGAGGAGCAGAGGACAGCCGGGTGGACCAGCAAGCCAATCACTTGATGAGGAACAGAGGTGATTTCAATCGCTACAGACCTGCGGGGCTACCCATCTGACATCACAACTACGAGAACAATCAATAACCAATCAATGGACAGGAAACGCTGCTGAACCCACAAGACCAGGAATGGTGCAAAATGTTACATTGTACAAATATTATCCAGAATTATAGAAACATTTCATATCTGCATATAAATAATAAATATTTACATATCATCAATGCCAGGCTCATTCTTCCATGTTATTACCTATTCCAGGTCTGGGGCCCGATCACACCAATGCATTAGGAAACACATGTGCGCTTTCCTCAACATGCATTATGCGCTTTTAGCACATTGTTAATAGGTTGCACAAAAATAATGCAAAGCAAGACACATCTTACACAAGCGTTCTTCCTGCAGGAACATGGGGGAGATGAACGTGTGACTTGAAAAACGCACTAATTAAGGGTTCATTAGTGTTGCAATCCCCATGTGCGGTTCTCTATGCACGTTTACATGCATTTGTGGTGCATTTTTTTTTTCATTAGCTCAGGACAATAATGGTGGGGGGGGGGGGGGGGGGGGAGCTCAGGACAATAATAATGGTGGGGGAGAGTTCAGGATAATAATAGTGGGGGGGGAGAGCTCAGGATAATAATGGTGGGGGGGAGAGCTCAGGATAATAATGGTGGGGGGGAGAGCTCAGGATAATAATGGTGGGGGGGGAGAGCTCAGGATAATGGTGGGGGGGAGAGCTCAGGATAATAATGGTGGGGGGGGGAGAGCTCAGGATAATAATGGTGGGGGGGAGAGCTCAGGATAATAATAGTGGGGGGGGGAGAGCTCAGGATAATAATGGTGGGGGGGGAGAGCTCAGGATAATAATGGTGGGGGGGAGCTCAGGATAATAATGGTGGGGGGGAGAGCTCAGGATAATAATGGTGGAGGGGAGCTCAGAATAATAATGGTGGGGGGGGGGAGCTCAGGATAATAATGGTGGGGGGGAGAGCTCAGGATAATAATGGTGGGGGGGAGAGCTCAGGATAATAATGGTGGGGGGGAGAGCTCAGGATAATAATGGTGGGGGGAGAGCTCAGGATAATAATGGTGGGGGGGAGAGCTCAGGATAATAATGGTGGGGGGGAGCTCAGGATAATAATGGTGGGGAGGAGAGCTCAGGATAATAATGGTGGGGGGGAGAGCTCAGGATAATAATGGTGGGGGGGGAGAGCTCTGGATAATAATGGTGGGGGGGGAGAGCTCAGGATAATAATGGTGGGGGGGAGAGCTCAGGATAATAATGGTGGGGGGGGAGAGCTCAGGATAATAATGGTGGGGGGGAGAGCTCAGGATAATAATGGTGGGGGGGAGAGCTCAGGATAATAATGGTGGGGGGGGGAGAGCTCAGGATAATAATGGTGGGGGGAGTGAGCTCAGGATAATAATGGTGGGGGTGGGGAAAGCTCAGGATAATAATGGTGGGGGGGAGCTCAGGATAATAATGGTGGGGGGGAACTCAGGATAATAATGGTGGGGGGGAGAGCTCAGGATAATAATGGTGGGGGGGGGGAGCTCAGGATAATAATGGTGGGGGGGGGAGAGCTCAGGATAATAATGGTGGGGGGGAGAGCTCAGGATAATAATGGTGGGGGGGAGAGAGCTCAGGATAATAATGGTGGGGGGGAGAGCTCAGGATAATAATGGTGGGGGGGAGAGAGCTCAGGATAATAATGGTGGGGGGGAGAGCTCAGGATAATAATGGTGGGGGGGAGAGCTCAGGATAATAATGGTGGGGGGGAGCTCAGGATAATAATGGTGGGGAGGAGAGCTCAGGATAATAATGGTGGGGGGGAGCTCAGGATAATAATGGTGGGGGGGGGGGGGAGCTCAGGACAATAATGGTGGATGGAGCTTAGGACAATAATTGGGGTCTCAGGACAGTAATGGTGGGGAGAGCTCAGGGCAATAATGGGGAGCTCAGGACAGTAATGGTGGGGGGAGCTCAGGACAATAATGGTGCTCAGCACAGTAATGATGGGGGGAGCTCAGGACAATAATGGGGAGCTCAGGACAATATTGGGGGGCTCAGAACAGTAATGGTGGGGGGGGAGCTCAGTACCGCGGAAAATCCGACAATTGTCCGATGGAGCGTACCAACGGTCGGATTTTAGGCTAGCGGCCTGTCATCACACAATTCCCATCGTGTGTACGAGGCTTTAGCCACAGCCAGTATTCAGCGCAATGAAAATCACACCCAACTTTTCCTGTGGCGCAGAGCGAGCACCGCACTTTTTCTCAGCTGCGGGGGCCCAACTTATGATCCTGCACACAGGCTGCCCACTGCTTTCAGAAAATGCCCCTGACCTGAGCTCATCATTAAGCATCCATTTCAGATGCTTGTATGTGACATCCCATACATCACACACATCACACTCATCCCATACATCCCACGCATCCCATACAAACCACGCATCCCATACATCCCACTCATTACACTCATCACACTCATCCCATACATCACACTCATCCCATACATCACACTCATCCCATACAAGCACGTGGCCTGGATGTGAGAGGTGGATCAGCAGGATGAGTGTGTCAGGACAGGTAGATGTGTCTTATCTCTGCTTCCTTTTACCACTCTGCACATCATGCATATCATAGCTGAGCAGGGAGGGTACAGCGGTGGGGCAGATGAGCAGGAGGGGATCATAGGTGGGACAGAAGAGCGGGGGGGGGGGGTCAGTGTTGGGGCAGATCAGAAGGGGGGGGTAGAGCAGAGGGGCAGATGTGAAAGGAGGTGTATTGGTGGGACAGATGAGCAGAGGGGGCACATTAAAGTGGTGTTCCGGCCGAAATTATGCTTTTTAAATAAAAATACCCCTATAATACACAAGCTTAATGTATTCTAGTAAAGTTAGTCTGTAAACTAAGGTCTGTTTTGTTAGTTTATAGCAGTAGTTTGTTATTTTATAAACTTACAGCAGGCCGTGGCCATCTTAAGTGTGGGCATCTGAAGCCAGACTGTATTTCTTCCTGGATCTCATCCTTGCAGATCTCGCACATGCTCAGTGTAGCACAAGCAGTGTAATAGGTTTCAGGTCAGGTTTCCATAGCAACCGCAGTGTCAGAGGAAGTTGCCGCCCCTTCCCAGAAGGCATTGCAAACAGGAAATGATGCGATGGGCCACAGCCAGGGAGGAGGAAGTGAAAAATAAATACAGCAGATATACAGTAGGTGCTGAGAAAAAGAATTTAAAAAATCCAATTCGTTTACAGTGCACAGTTTAGTGAGGGATGCTGAAGAGTTGTAAAAGTGGGTGGAACTCCACTTTAATGGGGCAGATGAGGGGGGGGGAGGCTAAGAGGTGGCCAATTATCATCCAATCAGGCGCTGCAACACTGATGGTGGATCTGGAGGAGATCGTACAATCAGTTTGTATGCTGTGTGGGGAGCTGAGACATTGATTATTAAAACCTGTGTCCCCCATTACCAGATTTCTCCTCTCTTCCTGTTCTGGGGACAACTGAGAATTAAGTTGGGGGGGTTCCCCCATCAATTTCCATTGCAGTGACAGCAGGACACAGAGAGGTGAATGTCCCCTGTGGGGACACAGACAGCAGGAAGTTGTGCAGCCCGGTCATACACAGCACAATAAAGTCACACAGCGATCCGGTGTACGGTGCTGACTCTCCGCTTTGAATTTCCCCCCCTCACTTCTCCCTTCACTCACCCATCACTCCGCTCTCCCGGCTCTGACGTCACTTCTCATTATCCCCGCCCACATGACCTGAGGAGGCGGGCGCTGGGCATCACATGACCTGAGGAGGCGGGCGCTGGGCATCACATGATCCTGAGGAGGCGGGCGCTGCGCGTCACATGATCCTGAGGAGGCGGGCGCTGCGCGTCAAATGATTCTCGAGGAGGCGGGCGCTGGGCGTCACATGATCCCCGAGGAGGCGGGCGCTGGGCGTCACATGACCCTTCAGGCTGTACGGGAGCCGTAGAGGACAAAACTCCTCCACAGGCGGACTTCGCGTCTCTGCCCGCCTCTATTACCATAATAAGGTCCGTCAGAGTTACTTGCTAACAGAAAGTTTGTGGAAACCCAGAACCCCCGACTTATCTCGTTCATTGTCATTAGCCCCAGACTAAAAGAGTGTACATATATATATATATATATATATATATATATATATATATATATATATATATACTCACCGGCCAGTTTATTAGGTACATTTGTTGCTTGATGACACAAACTGCTAATAAGCCAATCACATGGCAGCAACTCAATGCGTTTAGATATCTACTTGTGAAGACGACTTGCTGAAGTTCAAAGTGAGCATCAGAATGGGGGAAGAAAGGGGATTTAAGTGACTTTGAACGTGGCATGGTTGTTGGTGACAGACGGGCTGGTCTGAGTATTTCAAAAACTGCTGATCTACTGGGGTTTTCACACACAGCCATCTCTCGGGTTTACAGAGAATGGTCCGAAAAAGAGAAAATATCCAGCGAGCGGCAGTTGTGTGGAGGAAAATGCCTTGTTGATTTCAGAGGAGAATGGGCAGACTGGTTCCAGATGATATAAAGGCAACAGTAACCCAAATAACCACTCGTTACATCCAAGGTATGCAGAATACCATCTCTGAATGGACAACACATCGAACATTGAAGCAGATGGGCTACAGCAGCAGAAGACCACACCAGGTGCCACTCCTGTCAGCTAAGAACAGGAAACTGAGGATACAATTGGCACAGGATCACCAAAATTGGACAATAGAAGATTGGAAAAACGTTACCTGGACGCAATTTCAGATGGTCGGGTCAGAATTTGGCTCGTGGATCCATCCTGCCTTGTATCACCGGTTCAGGCTGGTGGTGGGGGTGTAATGGTGGGGGGGATATTTTCTTGGCACACTTTGGGCCCCTTAGTACCAATTGAGCATCGTTTAAACCCCACGGTCTACCTGAGTATTGTTGCTGACCATATCCATCCCTTTATGACTACAGTGTCCCCATCTTCTGATGGCTCCTTCCAGCAGGATAATGTCACCATGTCACAAAGCTCCAATCATCTCACCACTGGACAATGAGGTCCCTGTACTCCAATGGCCTCCACACTCACCACAGCTCATCCAATAGAGCGCCTTTGAGATGTGGTGGAACGGGAGATCGGCATCATGGATGTGCAGCCGACAAATCTGCAGCAACTGTGTGATGTTATCATGTCACTATGGAGCAAAATCTCTGAGGAACGTTTCCAACACCTTGTTGTATCTATGCCACCAAGAATGAAGGCAAAAGGGGGTCCAACCCGGGACTAGCGAGGTGTACCTAATAAAGTGTCCGGTGGGTGGATATACATTTAAAGCACCAATAGGTACCAATAGCTATCAAAGAGAATCAAAGGACCTCCAACAGAAAAGAATGAAGACCAAGTAGTTTCTTTATCACACTTTACAACAGTGGTGGCTGGTGCTCCATTTTTTTTTGGGGGGGGGCAAACAAGACAATCAGAAAAAAAAACCCCATTACAATCCATGCGTCCATCGTCCTGCATGTAGATTATGGGCCGGACGCATGGATTAGGGGGGCGGCGACCCTAATGGATCGTCCGCCACCGCTTTACAATATAAAGGGAGATGGAACAATTACAGTTGTATTAAAATATTACTATAGGCAAAACTTTTTTTTTCATTTTAAATAGTTCACTCTTATGCGTTTTTTGTTGCTTTTTGCAGAAACCCATTATAGTCCATTTAACCACTTAGAACAATGAAACCCAGGCCCAGCTGTCATTCTGCTATTTCATTGTTCTAAGTGAACGTCAAGTGACCTCCCTCACAACAAGCCACTCGTGTGCGCCCCCGGGGGGCACCCAGCGTGTCGGTCGGAGGTGCATTGCATCATCTCCAATCTTGGTAAGGAGCCTATGACTTAGGTTACAGCAGGGAAGGGGCTAACATCAGGGGCGATCAAAGGGTTAAGTGTGTCCCTAGGAGGTGCTTGCTAACTGTGTGGGGGATGGTCTAACTGGATAAAGACAGAGATCGGTGTTCCTTCTTTACAGATTTCTATCTTCTTCCCTGTCAGAACAGCGATCTGCCATGTAGCCAATAAAGGACTTTTATTCAAGAGCATCTGAGTTGCCAGCCCTTTTTGATTTAACTATTGTATTTGGGGCCTGAACGTCCTGGCTAGAGCTGGGGTAACATTTTGTTTCTCCTATATCTTTAAGTGGTTTAAAAAAAAAATTGCGCTGAAAAGCTGCTACGCAAACGCCGTGTGACATAAAAAATTGCAAAGTCCACCGTTTTATTCTGTAGGACCTCTGCTTATACATAAATATATATATATATAAATATATATGATTTCTGGTGCAACGTTGGAGCGCGACTTTGATGCGATTTTGATCCAACTATATATTCCCTGGACCAAAGTCGCCTCAAAAGTCACACGAAGTACTGCAGGCACCTTTTCAAAATTGCTGCCACTTTAAGTCGCACCGATTTGAACGGGTCCCATTGCAAACAATGGGGTACAAATTGCCATGTGACTTGTGAAGTGGTAAAATGTCAATGAAAATCTGCTCAAGTGTGAATGGGCCCTTAATCTGCTATCTGTAGTGATATTTGTTTAGATGGAGAAAAATATTTATGTATACATCTTGTGACATGTCGGGGGGTTCTGAAGCTCAATGGTAGCGCCAAAACAGTGAGTTTACTCCACGCCAGATATAGCTTTCAGGGCTTTCCTGACCACTTTTATTTAGGAAAGTACAGACAAACACAAAAACCAAAGTTACATAGTTAGTCAGGTTGATAAAAGACAAGTCCATCTAGTTCTACCATTTAAAAAAATATAAATAAAAACCATACAATCCCATATACACAATCCTATACCCACAGTTGATCCAGAGGAAGGCGAAAAACCCGAGCAAAGCATGATCCAATTTGCTACAGCAAAGGAAAAAATTCCTTCCTGATCCCCCGAGAGGCAATCAGATTCTCCCTGGATCAACTTTACCTATAAATGTCAGTACCCAGTTATATTATGTACATTAAAGAAAGAATCCTGGCCTTTTTTAAAGCAATCTCTCATGGATTCTCTTTCAGGCTCAGGCCTTGGTCCATCCTGACCTGGACAGCATGGTGCATACTATCTATCTATCTATCTATCTATCTATCTATCTATCTATCATTATAAACGATTTATGTAGCCCCAACAGGTGGACTCTCGCTTCAGCTTCCTAGCTGCTCCATCCCTCATGGACTCTCTCTACAGCCCTCCAGCTTCTCTGTCCCTCATGGACACTCTCTCTACAGCTCCCTAGCTGCTCTGTCCCTAATGGACTTTCTTTCAGGCTTGGGCCTTGGTCCGTCCTGTCTTGGACAGCATGGTGCATTCTATCTATCTATCTATCTATCTATCTATGGACTCTCTCTACAGCTCTCTAGCTGTGCTATCCCTCACGGACTCTCTTTGCAGCCCCAGAGCTGTTCTGTCCCATATGGACTCTCTCTCCAGCTGCTCCATCCCTAATGGACTCTCTCTCCCTATAGCTCTCCAGCTGCTCTGTCCCTCGTGGACACTCTCTCTACAGCTCCCTAGCTGCTCTGTCCATCATTGTCTCTCTTTCAGGCTTAGGCCTTGGTCTGTCCTGACCTGGACAGCATGGTGCATACTAGCACTATCTAATTATCTATCTATCTATCTATCTATCTATCTTTAAAGTTTTTTTTGACCCTCCATTGACGGATGGCCCTCTGATGGTGGTGGAGATCAGCCTGTTCTCGCCTTCATTCTCTCACCCATATATGTACACCCAATGAAAAACCGCTGATGTTTCAGCTGAATTGGCTCCTGGTCTTTGGACAGAAATGCATCCACTTGAATGACTTCCTCCAGTGGTTCCTCAAGAATCTGGAAAGAAAAGACATTGATCAGTTTATCCAGTTGATACAGAAAATGGTAATAAAGCTTGGTGAAGCCCAACCCCAATGCGCAGTGCGTTACACCACTTTAGTGATCAGTAGATACATTCCACTGCTTCAACACACCCTTGAAGTATAACTAAAGGCAACATTTTTTTTTATTTTTAGCTTTTGATAGAGTGGAGATGGATTAGACCCCCTGTCAGTTTTTATTGCTGTCTGTGTCCCAATTAGGGAGATTCCTCCTCTCTATTTGTCCTGTTTACCATTATCACTGAAAGTGAAAGTTTAAGAAAATCCCAAATTTTGGGTTGTCCCCAGAAAAGTAACAGTGGGGAAATCTTCCAATGGGGACACTAGTTCTAAAAGCTTACTGTTTGGCTATGGGACAGGAAGTGAAGGGAAATCTCCACAATGGGACACAGGTGACATTGTGAATGAAAATGAACAGGAAGCCACTCAGCACTTCCCATTCATTCACTGTCCCAAGCAGCTGAGGCTGCAGAGAAAGGCGTGTGTGTGTTTGAGCTTTGTGGTACACCCCCTAATGAAATAGGTTGCGACACCTATGGGGGGAGAATATCTTTGGTGTCAGTGGGAGTAATATTGCCCTATAGTTGGTGTCAGTGGGAGGAATAGTGCCCTATTGTTGGTGTCAGTGGGAGGAATAGTGCCCTATTGTTGGTGTCAGTGGGAGGAATAGTTCCCCATCCTTGGTGTCAGTGGGAGGAATAGTGCCCTATTGTTGGTGTCAGTGGGAGGAATAGTGCCGTATTGTTGGTGTCAGTGGGAGGAATAGTGTCTTGTTGTTGGTGTTAGTTAGAGGAATAGTGTCTTGTTGTGGATGTCTGTATGAGGAATTATACTCTATTGTTGGTGACAGTGGAAGGAAAAGTGCCCCAAGGGCCAGATAAAAACAAGCAAAGAGCTACATCCGGCCCCTGGGCCGCAGTTTTGAGACCACTGCTCTGTACTGAGACAAGTACACGCTATAGAGTAGGGATGAGCCGAACACCCCCCTGTTCGGTTCACACCAGAACATGCAAACAGGAAAAAAGTTCGCTCGAACACGCGAACACCGTTAAAGTCTATGGGACACGAACATGAATAATCAAAAGTGCTAATTTTAAAGGCTTATATGCAAGTTATTGTCATAAAAAGTGTTTGGGGACCCGGGTCCTGCCCCAGGGGACATGGATCAATGCAAAAAAAGAACCCCTCCCACGTCATTTTTTTTTTTAAATTTTGGTTCAGGGTTTCCCTGTGTTGAATTTCCATGCCGTTTTTATCAATGAACTTCTATGTGTATTGTCGGCAATGCAATAGCCGCGGTTAGTTTTAAATGGAATTTTTCCTTCCAAATGTCATTTTGCTGTCAGACTGTTCTTGACACGGGAAACATGCGCCCCTTTACAGGCATACTATAGACACCCCCCAGGTACGAAATTTAAAGGGGTATTACACTTTTATTGTTTGACTTTAAGCATTATTAAAATCACTGCTCCTGAAAAAACGGCCGTTTTGAAAAGTTTTTTTTGCATTGATACATGTCCCCTGGGGCAGGACCCAGGTCCCCAAACACTTTTTATGACAATAACTTGCATATAAGCCTTTAAAATTAGCACTTTTGATTTCTCCCATAGACTTTTAAAGGGTGTTCTGGGGCATTCGAATTTGCCGCGAACACCCCAAATTGTTCGCTGTTTGGCGAACTTGCGAACAGCCAATGTTCGAGTTGAACATGAGTTCGACTCGAATTTGAAGCTCATCCCTACTATAGAGGGATATGCTTTGTTAATATTTCATGTCCGAGGTTTACAACCACTTTAAATGCTTTCCCTGTATTGTCCTCCATGGGACAAAGTACATATAGCACCTTGTCCCATACTGATAGGTGATTTCTAACCCTAGTTATGAAGTCAGACTGGTAATAAGAATCTCTAATAGACATGAGCAGAACAAAAAAATTGTTTTGTTTCAATTAGTTATTTAGATAAATCCGTTTAGTTAAATTTGTTTAATTTTTGAATTTGCTTCATTTATGCAAATTTGAATCGATTCAAATGTTTTTAATTCCATTCTAATTGCATTCAAATAGAATTCCATTTGAAATTGAATTTATTCTATTCAAAATTTGAATTTTGGAAGATGGTTATATTCTTTATATTTCATTCTATGCTATAGTTTTTCTATTCTTTTATTTTCTATTCTTTTCCTTTCTATTCTATTCGAATTTCAGAAAATGGTTATATTATTATATTCTTTCTATTCTATTTTTTCTATTGTTCTATTCTATTCTCTTCTATTCAATTTGAAATTTTAATTTATCCTATTCGAAATTATAATTTCAGCAGATGGTGATATTGTTTCTATTAAATTCTATTCTATTTCATTCCTTTATTTTCTAATTTATTTTATTCTGTTCTTTTATTTTATATTCTATTTTGTTCTGTTTTAATCTATTTTTTTATTTTCTATTCTATCCCTTTTTTTCTATTCTATTATATTCTATTCTTTTAGTTTCTATTCTAATTATTTTTTCTGTTCTATTCCTTTATTTTCTATTCCATTTTATTCTCTTTGGAAATTCGAATTTGATTAGAAAACTATTTGAATTAGGTCCAAAATTTTGATTCGTTGTTTCGGATTCGTTTAAATTCGTTACTATTTTAATCAGAATGTATTCGAATTTCTAAAGAACGCAAAAATTTGTCCGAATTTCAATTTGTAAGGAAACGAATCGCACATGTCTACTAATAATAAACAGAATGAATTCAGACAACTTTCCAGACCGTGCGGCCTTGTAGGGATCACAGATAAATGTGAAAGTTCTGAATAAAAAAAAAAAATATGTCTTAGACGGATCTACAGTGTTAAAGAGCCTGCCGCTGAAATTCCCCCCTCCCCTTTCCAATGTGCTTTGACTCCTCCCCTTTTTTTTAAAGGGTAACTTTTGACTCCTCCCTTACTCGCATACTTACCGGTTCAGATGTACATGGTACTCGTTTTGGTCCTTTTTGTATCCCTGCCCAGTCAAGTCCCTTGAAGAAACTCTGCGTTCTCAGATCACGCACTAGGTACGCGCGCTCCTCTTGGTTATGCATTAAAAGCTGTAAAGAAAAATGAAAATATAAGAAACACTGATGTAATCCTAACAAGGTATAGATAACCTGGAAAGGATCTTGTTCTTTAAGAAAAGGTAAAGCTCTGCGTATACTTACTCTATGAATGAGTTCATACGGGGGGTAGTCCACGTCCTCCGGGAAATGGGCTCTCGTGCTGTACATGAGCTTAGCCTACAGGTCATATCCTTCGATCCGGTATAAAAAGGATGACACCCTACGGCCATCTCATATACTATGAGCCCAAATGAGAAATAGTCCGCCGGGTAATTATTCCTTTTCATAATAGACCTGTGGAAACAAAAGAGAAAGAAAGAAGGATGAGTACATTTTCATGCCAGGAACACAACAGAGATGACACCATGCCAATATAGGTGACATACATATATATATAGTGGTCAAAAGATATCAAACTGAGGCGGAGCATGTGAATATTGGAGGTGGGGCTTATTGTATGTATAGTCAAAACCTTTTTTTTTGTTTTGTTTTTGATAGAGTAAGGAAAGGTTTAAAACGCCTCCCTTTGTTTCTGTGTACTATTGAGGAGATTTCTCTTCACTTCCTGTCCCAGAGGCACAACAGGAAGTTGGAAGAATTCTCCAAAAGTAAGGGAAATTCTCCTCCTAGATAACTGTCTCCATTAAAGATTTCCCCTCTACTTCTATTTTGGTGACAACCAGAGTATTTTTGTAAATATTTTATTCTATCTTTTCATGTGACAACACTGAAGAAATGACACTTTGCTACAATGAAAAGTAATGAGTATACAGCTTGTATAACAGTGTAAATTTGCTGTCCCCTCAAAATAACTCAACACAGCCATTAATGTCTAAACCGCTGGCAACAAAAGTGAGTACACCCCTAAGTGAAAATGTCCAAATTGGGCCCAAAGTATCAATATTTTGTGTGTCCACCATTATTTTCCATCACTGCCTTAACCCTCTTGGGCATGGAGGTCACCAGAGCTTCACAGGTTGCCACTGGAGTCCTCTTCCACTCCTCCATGATGACATCACGGAGCTGGTGGATGTTAGAGACCTTGCGCTCCTCCACCTTCTGTTTGAGGATGCCCCACAGATGCTCAATAGGGTTTAGGTCTGAAGACATGCTTGGCCAGTCCATCACCGTTAAAAGTGAGTACACCCCTAAGTGAAAATGTCCAAACTGGGCCCAAATAGCCATTTTTCCTCCCCGGTGTCATGTGACTCGTTAGTGTTACAAGGTCTCAGGTGTAAATGGGGAGCAGACGTGTTCACTTTGGTGTTATCGCTCTCACTCGCTCATACTGGTCACGGGAAGTTCAACATGGCACCTCATGGCAAAGAATTCCCTGAGTATCTGAAAAAAAGAATTGTTGCTCTACATAAAGATGGCCTAGGCTATAAGAAGATTGCCAAGACCCTGAAACTGAGCTTCAGCACGGTGGCCAAGACCATACAGCGGTTTAACAGGAGAGGTTCCACTCAGAACAGGCCTCGCCATGGTCGACCAAAGAAGGTGAGTGCACGTGCTCAGCGTCATATCCAGAGGTTGTCAATGGGAAATAGACGTATGAGTGCTGCCAGCATTGCTGCAGAGGTTGAAGGGGTGGAGGGTCAGCCTGTCAGTGCTCAGACCATACGCCGCACACTGCATCAAATTGGTCTGCATGGCTGTCATCCCAGAAGGAAGCTTCTTCTAAAGATGATGCACAAGAAAGCCCGCAAACAGTTTGCTGAAGACAAGCAGACTAAGGACACGGATTACTGGAACCATGTCCTGTGGTCTGATGGGACCAAGATAAACTTATTTGGTTCAGATGATGTCAGGCGTGTGTGGCGGCAACCAGGTGAGGAGTACAAAGACAAGTGTGTCTTGTCTACAGTCAAGCAGGGTGGTGGGAGTGTCATGGTCTGGGGCTGCCGGCACTGGGGAGCTACAGATCATTGAGGGAACCATGAATGCCAACATGTACTGTGACATACTGAAGCAGAGCATGATCCCCTCCCTTCAGAGACTGGGCCGCAGGGCAGTATTCCAACATGATAACAACCCCAAATACACCTCCAAGACGACCACTGCCTTGTTAAAGAAGCTGAGGGTAACGGTGATGGACTGGCCAAGCACGTCTCCAGACCTAAACCCTATTGAGCATCTATGGGGCATCCTCAAACAGAAGGTGGAGAAGCGCAAGGTCTCTAACATGCACCAGCTCTGTGATGTCGTCATGGAGGAGTGGAAGAGGACTCCAGTGACAACCTGTGAAGCTCTGGTGACCTCCATGCCCAAGAGGGTTAAGGCAGTGCTGGAAAATAATGGTGGCTACACAAAATATTGACACTTTGGGCCCAATTTGGACATTTTCACTTAGGGGTGTACTCACTTTTGTTGCCAGCGGTTTAGACATTAATGGCTGTGTTGAGTTATTTTGAGGGGACAGCAAATTTACACTGTTATACAAGCTGTACACTCACTACTTTACATTGTAGCAAAGTGTCATTTCTTCAGTGTTGTCACATGAAAAGATAGAATAAAATATTTACAAAAATGTGAGGTGTGTACTCACTTTTGTGAGATACTGTGTGTATATATACACACACATACACATATATATATATATGTATATACACACACACACACTAAAGAAATGTAAGCTTTTTTTTTTTTTTTCTTAGTAGCGCAACACCAAGTTGCATCATATTTTGGGGATATTGTTCAGCTTTAGATTTTGTCGTTTTCAGGTTCCTTCTGTGCTTATCTTCTGCCTTCTATTTTTTCCTCCTGACATATTTGACCAATCATTTGTAAATCTCTCCCCCTTTTTTTTTTTTTTTTTTGATCCTGCCATAAATTTTTGATCCTGCCATAAATATATATATATTTTTGTTCTGTTTTTTGATCCTGCCATAAAGCTTGACTTTAATGTTAGTCCACGCTTTCACTTTCTCCTAAGGAATACATTTTTCCCTTGGAATAATAAGGTCTTAACATCTCATGTATCATTTTTAGACACTTCTCTTTAGGCTCAACAACTTTTATTATTGTCTTCCTTTCCTCTCACCTTTCTCTTGCCGGCTGAAAACAGGTGTAGTCAACCAACCACTTGAATGATTGGTGGTATCAATTAAATATGCTAATTTTCTGTGACACTAACCTGAAAGGCCAATTATGTAGAGGTGGAGCTTGTATATATCTCTTGCCATATCTGTTTCAAACTAGCTACGACTAAAGCTATAAAAAATGCGTCAGAATTATTGTTTTATTGTCACTCTGATGTACCAATAAAGGACACTTCAAGGATGAGAGTTTCTTCTTACTATTGTTTCATACTTTGGAGGTGGATTTACTAAAACTGGAGAGTGCAAAATCTGGTGCAGCTCTGCATAGAAACCAATCATCTTCCAGGTTTTATTGTCAAAGCTGAATAGAACAAGCTGAAGTTAGAAGCTCATTGGTTACAATGCACAGCTGCATCAGATTCTGCACGAGTTTTATTAAATCCCCCCTTACTCTACATGTTGGTGTGAGTTTGGGGTATCATTAGGAATTGCTGGCACTGTCACCTGCAAGGGACGTTTTTCTTGTGTGTGTTGCGGGAAGGAGTGTGATTTTGTGTACGTTCCTGCATTGCACAAATGTGAAGCAAGCCTTATGTGTTACATGTACATGTGGCAGACTGATCCCAGCCAGATTTTCCCGGCACACCCTGTACGCCATCTGTACTATTCCCAAATTTCATCCAGCAAACAAAATAAAAAGTTGCAATCCGTCTCCTGTGGACCTCGGCTGGGATTTCCCCCCACTTACTGGATTAGGACTTTCCTCCTTTGAGGTTGTCAGGTCATAAAGTCCAATTTTTTCAGCCGGGAAATTCCCCTATTGACAAATAATGGACAGAACGTGCGCGGTGCCCACCATACCCAGCAGCACAAGGGAAAAAAATGTACGGAAATTCCACCCGCAAGACAAAAAAAAAAAGGAAAAATTACAGCCCTCCCCACCCCACCATCTCCCAAATAAATAAGAGGAGGAGGACATATCCCAAGACAGGAGCAGAGGACACATTTCCAATCTAGGTGAGCTTCTACACCATTATTATACTTACTACAAATTTACTAACACACGTCTGATGTTCTTCTCAGTAAACGTGCCAATTTTATTAATTTTTTTAACTCAGTTTTATGCATTTTTGCGAATATATATATATATATATATATATATATATATATATATATATATATATATATATATATATATATATATACACACACACACATATACATATATATATATATATATATATATATATATATATATATATATATATATATATATATATATATATATATATATATATATATATATATATATATATTATTTTATTTTTTTGTATTTTATATATATTTTTTATAGGATTAGATATCTAGATAGCTAGATAGATAGATAGATAGATAGATAGAGAGTTTACATGAATTAAAAAGGCATTTCCATCAGCTGATTCTGACTATCCATAATTAAAAATTAATAGAAACTTTATTTCCTTTTTATTCTTTTTTTTGTTTTCTTTATACATTTATTTTCAACAGTGGACAGAGTGAAGTATTAAAACCCCCTCCCAGGTTATTCCCTCTATGTCCTACTGAGGAGAATTCCCACCCAATGCTGGGACCAGGCAAGAATGCCAACACCCCCCCCAATCTCTGAGTTTATAATTCAGTTCTGCAAAAACTAAAATAACAAAATTTTTAGCTATGCCATGTTATTTCTGTTATTTTTTAGCACCTCGATGTCTTCCACCCCCGCTCCCCAGCTGCATATTTTTGGGTTAATTAGATTTAGGATTTAGAAAACAGAAAAGTGATGGCAGAGTAATCCATCGGAGTCTGCCTTTTTCTTTTTTTTAAAGTGTATACATCTTTTAATCTTGTATGTTTTTCCATTCGAGAAGTATAGGCAAAGCTCGTTTGGCTGTACTTCCCCTGTGGATCACAGGAGTGCCGTTCATTCTGTACTTCCGTGACCCATTTTCAGCGGACAGTAGAGCTGCACGATTCTGGCCAAAATGAGAATCACGATTTCTTTTTGCTTAGAATATAAAGATCACGATTATCACAGCGTAAAATCTTTCACATTATACAAAAACAATTGGGCTAACTTTACTGGTTAGTTTTTGTTTTTTTTTTTTTAATTCATTTAAGTGTAAATTTTTCCGCAAAAATTGCATTTGAATGACTGCTGCGCAAATACAGTGTGACATAAAATATTGCAACAATCGCCATTTTATTCTCTAGGGTCTTTACTAAAAAAAAAATATAATAATATGTTTGGGGGTTATTAGTAATTTTCTAGCAAAAAAAAAAAGATTTTAACTTAAAACCAACAAAATGTCAGAAAAAGGTTTAGTGTTTAAGGCTTCATGCACACGAGACAACGGTGCAAACTCTGCTGAACACATGTTTTTAAAAGCTGAAACCGACGTTTAGAAACGCACGCTTTGCCGCATTTGCATGCCGCGTTTAGCTGCGTTTGTGTCTAGAAGCATCTGCAGAGCAGAGAATGACATTTTGTGACCCAACTTTGGGGCCCCGTATATCGGGGCCACTTTTGGTGTGCTAACACAGTGGAACGAACACTACAACATATCCAAATTTGGGGTTCCTAGCACCAAGTGGCCCCGAGATACGGGGCCCCAAAGTCGGGTCGCAAAATGTCATTCTCTGCTGCAGAAAAGTGCTTGACAATTTGTGACCCGAATTTGGGGCCCTGTATCTCGGGGCCACTTGGTGCTAGGAACCCCAAATTTAGATATGTTGTAGTGCCAGGTCCACTGTGTTAGCACACCAAATTTGGGGTTCCTAGCTCTAAGTGGCCTCAAGATATCGGGCCCCAAAGTCAGGTCGCAAAATGTCATTCTCTGCTGCAATTTACCAACAGATTTCTGTGTTTTCTGGAGTTTAGCCGCGTTTGGCGTCTGAAACGTGGAAAACTTTTGCGTTTGAACCCATTTTTTTTGCTTCTTGAAAAACGAGGTTAAACACAACTGCCTAAAAACACCAAAAAACGAGACTGTGTACATGGACACATAGGATAACATTGAAAGGGTTCAGGGGCAGTTAAAAAAAGTGTCCAACTGCCTCTGAACACGCGTTTAACAGCGTCTCGTGTGCATGAGGCCTTAGTGGTTAAACTTCCCTCATTTGCACACCAAAGTGTATTTCTTTGATCTAAAGGACAAATTGTTACAAAGTTCCACTACTAAAGAATGTTGTGATTCTTGGCAGACTGCCCGTTTTTTTTCCTTTCTTCAGCAGAGCAGAGAGAATTCTCTGCATAGAAAGAATCGGGAAATTCTTTGTCAAGATCGCAAGGGGGGGGGGAGACTATAACAATTCTTAACGATTAATCGTGCAGCTCTAGCGGACAGCAAGCTGACGTCACAGAGCCGGTCCAGGCTCAGGCAAGATCGCGTCAAGAAAATCGGGATCCTCCCATGTGCCTGGACAGGCACCCAGCTCAGCCTCTTAGCAAGCCACTGAGAGCCTGAGCCGGCCCCTTCCACAGCCCAGCACTCCGGTGAGCGAGGGGGAGGGGCCGAGCAGAGAGCCGGTGACTGACAAGATTTATTCAATTTCTTCTTTAGTAATAAAGAGAGGCCACCAATCATCACAAAATATACCACTGCTTCTCAGTATGTCAACTCACTTCACTTTGGAAGGGGGGGTAATCCCATGCAAAGATCTCTAGTCTCCATATTGTACAGGGCTATCATATACGAACTATGCCCACATTCCACTTTTGCTTCCTCCGGCTGTTCTTTTACATTGACTGTCCCCCAAAGAGCTGTGCTATTCAGTGGTCCCCAACCTTTTTGGCACCAGGGACTGGTTTCATGAAAGAAAATTTCACCAAGGACCGGCGGGGATTGGGGCAGTCGGTGGCTGATTTGTCGGGGCAATGGCTGGTGTTGAAGGTTCAATCATCACGGCACCAACCATGGTTGATATTATGTCAGGATGATTGAAGCACATTATTTATATTATTACATTGTAATATAAAATGAAAAATAGTTAAACTCATAATTCAAAATCTGTGGGAGCCCTGAGTGTGTCACTTGCCACCATTGCCTGCAACCAGATGCAGCAAGACACTTGCCACCAGATGTGGTGAGGCGCTAGCCACCAGATGCCGCATCTGGTGGCAAGCGTCTCGCTGCATCTGGTGGCAGGCGTCTCGCTGCATCTGGTGGCAGGAGTCTCGCTGCATCTGGTGGCAGGAGTCTCGCTGCATCTGGTGGCAGGAGTCTCGCTGCATCTGGTGGCAGGAGTCTCGCTGCATCTGGTGGCAGGAGTCTCGCTGCATCTGGTGGCAGGAGTCTCGCTGCATCTGGTGGCAGGAGTCTCGCTGCATCTGGTGGCAGGAGTCTCGCTGCATCTGGTGGCAGGAGTCTCGCTGCATCTGGTGGCAGGCGTCTCGCTGCATCTGGTTGCAAGCGTCTCGCTGCATCTGGTGGCAGGCGTCTCGCTGCATCTGGTGGCAAGCGTCTCGCTGCATCTGGTTGCAGGCGACGGTGGCAAGTGATATGCTGCATCTGGTTGCAGGCGACAGTGGCAAGTGACACGCCGCATCTGGTGGCAAGCATCTCGCCGCGACACTTGCCACCAGATGCGGCGAGACACTTGCCAATAGCATGTCATCAGCGTTTTTGCACCCGAGCGTGTAAAACCAGCACATGCGCAGTTTAGGGCGGAACAAGGGCGGGCTGAGAGAGATGATGTCATCTCTCTGCTCGCTCGCCACACCTCTTATGGAGCAGCCTTCGCGGGCCGGCTGTAAAGGCAGATCAGTAATGCAAGGCGAGCGCGGGGGGAGATGATGGCATCTCTCTGCTCACCAGCTGCACCTCTTACAGTGCAGCCTTCTAAGCCCAGCTGCAAAGAGGTCAAAGACCAGGACCGGTCCACAGGCCGAGGAGTTGGGGACCCCCATCGTCCATGATAGTCCCGTCCAATATGGAGATTAGGGATCTTTGCATGGGATTATCCCGTATCCAAAGTGGAAAGTGAAGTGAGTTGACATACTGAGAAGCAGTGGTATAGTTAGTGAAGTTTGGTGGCATCTCTTTATCCCTGAAGAGATTGTTTAAAATAAATCTCGAAATGCGTTGGGTATATACGATGCCCTAAAAAGAAGCAACTTGCGGAACATCAAAGCTCCACAACTCATGTGATTTGGGGGAGTATCACCTCAATCTGTATACGTTCACCATGTTTCTTAAGCCAACTATGGCTGTTTGTGGTCTTTTTAAAAAGAAGAGAACTTTGTCATTTTAAATGATTTTGTACTAAAGACAAATATTTTAACAAATTATTTTTGTTTTTGTTTGGTTGCCTGCAAAATCCCAAAGTGGTAAAAAGGTATAAAGTTGAATATATAAAATTTGGTGTTTCTAAGAAAAATGCTGGGATTCTTTTTTACATTTATCTGACAAATTTAAAAAAAAAAAAAAATCATCACCCTGGACAGAAAGTGGTTAATAAACCCAAATTCATATTTTTTGCCTGGACCGCCAATTTAACTGAACGTTAAATTTTATTTTTTTCTTTTATCTGTCACTCTGCAGATTGAAGAACCTCACTGAATCCTAATGAAGGCTTCGATCATCTTGTTGCTGGTTGGTCTGGCTGTAGCTCAGGCGCAGTTTCAATGGATGAGAGACCCGGACAAATTTGATGAGGACGCCGCCCTAGGTAAGTTAGCGCATTGTCATAGTACATACGAACGAGGGAGAGCGAGAGAGAGTGAGAGAGAGCGCGAGATCCAGAGAGAGAGCGCAAGATCCAGAGAGAGAGAGAGAGAGAGAGATCCAAAGAGAGAGAGCGCGAGATCCAGAGAGAGAGAGAGATCCAAATAGAGAGAGCGCGAGATCCAGAGAGAGAGCGCGAGATCCAAAGAGAGCGCGAGATCCAAAGAGAGAGAGCGCGAGATCAAGAGAGAGAGAGCGCGAGATCAAGAGAGAGAGAGCGCGAGATCCAGAGAGAGAGCGCGAGATCCAAAGAGAGAGAGCGCGAGATCAAGAGAGAGAGAGCGCGAGATCAAGAGAGAGAGAGCGCGAGATCCAAAGAGAGAGAGCGCAAGATCCAAAGAGAGAGAGAGCGCGAGATCCAAAGAGAGAGAGCTCGAGATCCAGAGAGAGAGCGCGAGATCCAGAGAGAGAGCGCGAGATCCAGAGAGAGAGCGCGAGATCCGAAGAGAGAGATCGCGAGATCCAGAGAGAGAGAGCGCGAGATCCAGAGAGAGAGAGCGCGAGATCCAAAGAGAGAAAGAGCGCGAGATCCAGAGAGCGAGCGAGCGATACTGGGGTTAAACTGGAGAGTGCAGAATCTGGTGCAGGTCTGCATGGTAGCCAATCAGCTTCTAACTTCATCTTCTTCAATTAAGCTTCGACAATAAAACCTGGAAGCCGATTGGTTTCTATGCAGAGCTGCACCAGATTTTACACTCTCCAGTTTTCGTAAATCGATTCCACAGTGCTAAATACTTATTAGAAATGTTTCACTGTCACTATTGGTTACAGTTTTAGAGGTGCAGCTTGTTAAAGTGACACTAAAGTCTTTTTTGTTGAAAAGAACATGCATGTTATACTTACCTGCTCTGTGTAATGGTTTTGCACAGGGCGGCCCCGATCCTCGTCTTCTCGGGTCCCTCTTCGGGGCTCCTGGCCCCTCCCTCCTGATGAGTCCCCCCACAGCAAGCAGCTTGCTATGGGGGCATCCGAGCCGAGCTGCAGCTCCGTGTCTATTCAGACATGGAGCCGTGGCCCGGCCCCGTCCCCTCTCTCACCTCATTGGCTTAATGAATTTGAGTGACAGCTGCGGGAGCCAATGGCACTTCACTGCCGTCTCAGCCAATAGGGAGAGTCCTGGACATCCGAGTCTCTTGTGCAACATCGCTGGATCTAGATGGGGCTCAGGTCAGGCTTTAGGGGGGCCGAGGGAGGCTGCTGCACAGTTTTTTATCTTAATGCATACAATGCCTTTACAACCACTTTAAGAAAATTGTAAATTCTGTATATAATTGTAATCTATTTTGTATGTTTGTCTTCTGTATTGTACACTGCACTCATTGTGTATACTGTACTAATAATGTTTTCATTACGTTTGTTTTCTTTCAAGTCCTGATTAGAAATTAGCCTGCCTATGTTACGCCCCTTGTAATGATAAAAGTAAAACTGTAATATCAATGTGATACCTCATGACGTGTATCATGTGTATAAACAACTTGAACTTCAATTGCGTCGAAAAAACAGAACAGTTATTTAGAAAGATGCTGAGTATCGATTTGTGTCTTTTCCCCACTGTATTAGTTATTAATTTGGAACCACTAATCAATAGGAGTAGCCTATCTATAAATATTTCAGAACACAGCTAAATTGTCAGGGCTCTGAAAAGTAATCTGCATTCAGTTTGCTTTTCAGAGGTGTTTGAGCCCTTCAGCGTCAGCTGTCAGTTCTTACCAGCAGTGAGCCGCGGTGCGATGCACGATTCAGTGCAGCACACGGTTTAGTTTTTGTTTTTTTGGGGGTTTTTTACGAACTTTATTTGAAGTGTCACAAAGTGACACTTCTTTTTTTGTCTCCACACAGCAGTGCATTGCAGGGCGGTGAGTTCCTGTGCATGGAGTTGACATGCTACACGTCTGTGGCTCACGGCTGCAATGCAGTGTGAGGCAAAAGGCACTATGTTTTCATTACATACCTTATTTTAGACCCTATGGTGTCATCATTGGGTCTTCTCTATGCAATGCAGGAAGATCATGGCTGGTGGGAGGGGCCAGCAGCCTTAGTCCATAGGGTTCAATATTGAGTTGGCCCACCCTTTGCAGCTATAACAGCTTCAACTCTTCTGGGAAGGCCGTCCACAAGGTTTAGGAGTGTGTCTATGGGAATGTTTGACCATTCTTCCAGAAGCGCATTTGTGAGGTCAGGCACTGATGTTGGATGAGAAGGCCTGGCTCACAGTCTCCACTCTAATTCATCCCAAAGGTATTCTTTCGGGTTGAGGTCAGTCAAGTTCCTCCACGTCTTTATGGGACCTTGTTTTGTGCACTGGTCCAAATCATTTGGTGGAGGGGGGATTATGGTGGGGAGTTGTTTTTCAGGGGTTGGGCTCCACCCCAAACTCGCTCATCCATGTCTTTATGAACCTTGCTTTGTGCACTGGTGGGCAGTCATGTTGGAACAGGAAGGGGCCATCCCCAAACTGTTCCCACAAGGTTGGGAGCATGAAATTGTCCAAAATTACTTGGTATGATGACGCCTTAAGAGTTCCCTTCACTGGAACTAAGGGGCCAAACCCAACCCCTGAAAAACAACCCCCCCACCATAATCCCCCCTCCACCAAATGATTTGGACCAGTGCATAAAGCAAGGTCCATAAAGACATGGATGAGCGAGTTTGGGGTGGAGGAACTTGACTGGTCTGCACAGAGTCCTGACCTCAACCCAATAGAACACCTTTGAGATGAATAAGAGAGGAGACTGTGCCTGACCTCATAAATGCTCTTCTGGAAGAATGGTCAAACATTCCCATAGACACACTCCTAAACCTTGTGGACGGCCTTCCCAGAAGAGTTGAAGCTGTTATAGCTGCAAAGGGTGGACCAACTCAATATTGAACCCTACGGACTAAGACTGGGATGAGTGTAAAGGCTGGCGTCCCGATACTTTTGACAATATAGTGTAAATTCCTATAAACATCACAGCCTCAGTACTCTTCTCCAGAGCCCTCAGGCCTGTTGTAAGCAGAATATAAGACTCATTTCAGTTCTCCTGTGTGTTTCAGAGTCCTATGAAATGTACAGAGCCGACAGGGATATGAGACGCGCCAACTACAAAAATGCACACAAGTATTTACACGCTCAGAGGAACTACAATGCTGCACAGCAAGGACCTGGCGGTTCTTGGGCTGCCAGGATTTTACGGTAAGAGAGCAGTTATAGGAGGCCGAGGAGAGGCCGACGGTGGAGAAAACGTGCCGAGTGTGCAAAAATATCTTCACCAACCACCCGAGTACCAGCCTGTAATACCCCTTCATTACCCAGACACAGCTTTCAGTGCTGTGATAGTTTGACTGACAATTAGAGATGCACCAATACCATTATTTTTTTTTACGAGTACCGATACTTTTTTTTTTTTTTGCGCTTTTTTTCAATGTGAAATGTGTAAATATATGTTAAAGGTGTAAAAATATCAATGAACAGAGCAAACAAAAAACAAGTTTTAATTATTAATAGTTTATAAAATAAATGGAGGAGGGGGCGCCAGTGGGGGGGAGATTGTGCCCCTTTGTGGGCGCCAGTGGGGGGGGGGAATTTTGCCCCTTGGGGGGCTCCAGTGGGGGGGGATTGTGCCCCTTTGGGGGGCGCCAGTGCGGGGGGGGGATTGTGCCTCTTTGGGGGGCGCCAGTGGGGGGGGATTGTGCCCCTTTGTGGGCGCCAGTGGGGGGGGATTGTGCCCCTTTGTGGGTGCCAGTGGGGGGGGGGGGGGTTGTGCCCCTTTGTGGGCGCCAGAGGATGAAATATTGTCCCAAGGGCCAGATAAAAGCAATTAAAAGGGCCACATCCGGCCCCTGGGCCGCAGTTTGGAGACTACTGGCTTAGGACATCAGACAGGTCGATCAGTCAATGATCTGAAATCCATTGATTAACCCCTCCCCCCCGGTGTGTGCTGACTCTGGTCTCCATCTTTCTCTAGCATTGAAAGAGAAGCCGACCAGATGCAGGGCGGCAGCAGAGGAGCGGAGGACAGCCGGCTGGACCAGGAAGCCAATCACTGGGGGAGGAACGGAGGTGACCCCAATCACTACAGACATGCGGGGCTACACGATTACTAAGCCCCGCCTTCCGATCATCTGACATCACAGCTACGAGAACAACCAATAACCAATCAATGGACAGGAAACGCTGATGAACCCACAAGACCGGGAATGATGCAAAATGTTACATTGTACAAATATTATCCAGAATTATAGAAACATTTCATATCTGCATATAAATAATAAATATTTACATATCATCAATGCCAGGCTCATTCTTCCAGGTTATTACCTATTCCAGGTCTGGGGCCCGATCACACCAACGCATTAGGAAACACATGTGCGCTTTCCTCAACATGCATTATGCGCTTTTAGCACATTGTTAATAAGTTGCACAAAAATAATGCAACACAAGACACATCTTACAAAAGCGTTCTTCCTGCAGGAACATGGGGGAGATGAACATGTGACTTGAAAAACGCACTAATTAGGGGTTCATTAGTGTTGCAATCCCCATGTGCGGTTCTCTATGCACGTTTACATGCATTTGTGGTGCATTTTTTTTCATTAGCTCAGGACAATAATGGTGGGGGGGGGGGGCTCAGGATAATAATCTTGGGGGGGGGGGGGAGCTCAGGATAATAATGGTGGGGGGGGGAGCTCAGGATAATAATGGTGGGGGGGGGGAGCTCAGAATAATAATGGTGGGGGGGGGGAGCTCAGGATAATAATGGTGGGGGGGGGAGAGCTCAGGATAATAATGGTGGGGGGGAGAGCTCAGGATAATAATGGTGGGGGGAGAGCTCAGGATAATAATGGTGGGGGGGGGGAGAGCTCAGGATAATAATGGTGGGGGGGAGAGCTGAGGATAATAATGGTGGGGGGGAGAGCTGAGGATAATAATGGTGGGGGGGGGGAGCTCAGGATAATAATGGTGGGGGGGGGAGCTCAGGATAATAATGGTGGGGGGGAGCTCAGGATAATAATGGTGGGGGGAGAGCTCAGGATAATAATGGTGGGGGGAGAGCTCAGGATAATAATGGTGGGGGGAGAGCTCAGGATAATAATGGTGGGGGGAGAGCTCAGGATAATAATGGTGGGGGGAGAGCTCAGGATAATAATGGTGGGGGGTGGGGGAGCTCAGGATAATAATGGTGGGGGGAGCTCAGGATCATAATGGTGGGGGGGAGCTCAGGATAATAATGGTGGGGGGGGAGCTCAGGATAATAATGGTGGGGGGGGGGAGCTCAGGATAATAATGGTGGGGGGGGGAGCTCAGGATAATAATGGTGGGGGGAGAGCTCAGGATAATAATGGTGGGGGAGAGCTCAGGATAATAATGGTGGGGGGAGAGGTCAGGATAATAATGGTGGGGGGTGGGGGAGCTCAGGATAATAATGGTGGGGGGAGCTCAGGATAATAATGGTGGGGGGAGCTCAGGATAATAATGGTGGGGGGAGAGCTCAGGATCATAATGGTGGGGGGGAGCTCAGGATAATAATGGTGGGGGGGGAGCTCAGGATAATAATGGTGGGGGGGAGAGCTCAGGATAACAATGGTGGGGGGGAGAGCTCAGGATAATAATGGTGGGGGGAGCTCAGGATAATAATGGTGGGGGGGGGCTCAAGACAATAATGGTGGATGGAGCTCAGGACAGTAATGGTGGGGGGAGCTCAGGACAGTAATGGGGCTCAGGACAGTAATGATGGGGGTAGCTCAGGACAATATTGGGGGCCTCAGCACAGTAATGATGGGGGGAGCTCAGGACAATAATTGGGGTCTCAGGACAGTAATGATGGGGGTAGCTCAGGACAATATTGGGGGCCTCAGAACAGTAATGGTGGGGGGGGAGCTCAGTACCGCGGAAAATCCGACAACAATTGTCCGATGGAGCGTACCAACAGTCGGATTTTAGGCCAGCGGCCTGTCATCACACAATTCCCGTCATGTGTACGAGGCTTTAGCCACAGCCAGTATTCAGCGCAATGAAAATCACACCCAACTTTTCCTGTGGCGCAGAGTGAGCGCCGCACTTTTTCTCAGCTGTGGGGGCCCAACTTATGATCTGCACACAGGCTGCCCACTGATTTCAGAAAATGCCCCTGACCTGAGCTCATCATTGAGCATCCATTTCAGATGCTTGTATGTGACATCCCATACATCACATACATCCCACACACACTACACTCATCCCACTCATCCCATACATCACACACATCCCATACATCACACACATCCCATACATCCCATACATCACACTCATCCCATACATCACACTCATCCCATACATCACACACATCCCATACAAGCACGTGGCCTGGATGTGAGAGGTGGATCAGCAGGATGAATGTGTCAGGACAGGTAGATGTGTCTTATCTCTGCTTCCTTTCACCACTCTGCATATCATAGCTGAGCAGGGAGGGTACAGCGGTGGGGCAGATGAGCAGGAGTGGATCATAGGTGGGACAGAAGAGCGGGGGGGGGGGTCAGTGTTGGGGCAGATCAGAAGGGGGGGGGGTAGAGCAGAGGGGCAGATGTGAAAGGAGTTGTATTGGTGGGACAGATGAGCAGAGGGGGCACATTAACCGGTTCAATACCGGGCCTTTTCACCCCCTTCCTTCCCAGACCAATTTTTAGTTTTCAGCGCTGTCGCACTTTAAACGACAATTTCGCAGTTGTGCGGCGTTGTACCCAAACAAAATTGTCGTCTTTTTTTTCCCCACAAATAGAGCTTTCTTTTGGTGATATTTGATCACCTCTGCGGTTTTTATTTTTTGCGCTATAAACAAAAGAAGAGCGACAATTTTGAAAAAAACACAATATTTTTTACTTTTTGCTATAATAAATATCCCAATTTTTTTTTTAAAAAAACAAATTTTTTCCTCAGTTTCGGCCGATACGTACTCTTCTACATATTTTTTGTAAAAAAAAAAAAAAAAAAAATCGCAATAAGCGTATATTGATTGGTTTGCGCAAAAGTTATAGTGTCTATAAAATACGGATAGATTTATGGCATTTTAAAAAAAAAATTATTTATTTTTTTTTTTTACTAATAATAGCGGCGATCGCGATTTTTTTTCGTGACTGCGACATTATGGCGGACACATCGGACACTTTTGACACATTTTTGGGACCATTCACATTTATACAGTGATCAATGCTATAAAATTCCATTGATTACTGTGTAAATGTGACAGGCAGTGAAGGGGTTAACCACTAGGGGGCGGGGAAGGGTTAAATGTGTTTCCTAGGGAATGATTCTAACTGTAGGGGGCGGGGACGTACAAGGGGAGGAGACCGATCAGTGTTCCTCCGTTCTGGGAACACAGATCGCTCTCCTCAGAGCTGACAGTACGTGGATCTCTGTTTACACACACAGATCCACGGTCCGGCCTGGTTAACAGGCGGACATCGCGGCCGCCGGCACGCGCACCGGGTCCCGAGCAACGCGGCGCGCGAGCGCCCCCTAGGCAGCCGGGAACCCGAGGCCGTCATATGACGTCCACCTAGGATGGGAGATCCCATCTGTGGACGTCATTTGACTATAGGCGGGTAGGGAAGTGGTTAAAGTGGTGTTCCGCCCGAAATTATGCTTTTTAAATAAAAATACCCCTATAATACACAAGCCTAATGTATTCTAGTAAAGTTAGTCTGTAAACTAAGGTCTGTTTTGTTAGTTTATAGCAGTAGTTTGTTATTTTATAAACTTACAGCAGGCCGTGGCCATCTTAAGTGTGGGCATCTGAAGCCAGACTGTATTTCTTCCTGGATCTCATCCTTGCAGATCTCGCACATGCTCAGTGCAGCACAAGCAGTGTAATAGGTTTCAGGTCAGGTTTCTATAGCAACGGCAGTGTCAGAGGAAGTTGCCGCCCCTTCCCAGAAGGCATTGCAAACAGGAAATGATGCGACGGGCCATGGCCAGGGAGGAGGAAGGGAAAAATGAATACAGCAGATATACAGTAGGTGCTGAGAAAAAGAATATCCAATTTGTTTACAGTGCACAGTTTAGTGAGGGATGCTGAAGAGTTGTAAAAGTGGGTGGAACTCCACTTTAATGGGGCAGATGAGGGGTGGGGAGGCTAAGAGGTGGCCAATTATCATCCAATCAGGCGCTGCAACACTGATGGCGGATCTGGAGGAGATCGTACAATCAGATTGTATGCTGTGTGGGGAGCTGAGACATTGATTATTGAAACCTGTGTCCCCCATTACCAGATTTCCCCTCTCTTCCTGCTCTGGTGACAACTGAGAATTAAGTTGGGGGGGTTCCCCCATCAATTTCTATTGCAGCGACAGCAGGACACAGAGAGGTGAATGTCCCCTATGGGGACACAGACAGCAGGAAGTTGGGCGGCCCGGTCATACACAGCACAATACAGTCACACAGCGATCCGGTGTACGGTGCGGACTCTCCGCTTTGAATTTCCCTCCCTCACTTCTCCCTTCACTCACCCATCACTCCGCTCTCCCGGCTCTGACGTCACTTCTCATTATCCCCGCCCACATGACCTGAGGAGGCGGGCGCTGTTCGTCACATGGTCCTGAGGAGGCGGGCGCTGCGCGTCACATGATCCTGAGGAGGCGGGCGCTGCGCGTCACATGATCCTGAGGAGGCGGGCGCTGCGCGGCACATGATCCTGAGGAGGCGGGCGCTGAGCGTCACATGATTTTCGAGGAGGTGGGCACTGGGGCCACATGATCCTGAGGAGGCGGGCGCTGCGCGTCACGTGACCCTTCAGGCTGTACGGGAGCCGTAGAGGATAAAACTCCTCCACAGGCGGACTTCGTGTCTCCGCCCGCCTCTATTACTATAATAAGGGCCATCAGAGTTACTTGCTAACAGAAAGTTTGTGGAAACCCAGAACCCCCGACTTATCTCGTTCATTGTCATTAGTCCAAGACTAAAAGTGTGTACCTATATATATATATATATATATATATATATATATATATATATATATATATATATATATATACTCACTGGCCAGTTTATTAGGTACATTTGTTGCTTGATGACACAAACTGCTAATCGGCCAATCACATGGCAGCAACTCAATGCATTTAGATATCTACTTGTGGTGAAGACGACTTGCTGAAGTTCAAATCGAGCATCAGAATGGGGGAAGAAAGAGAATTTAAGTGACTTTGAACGTGGCATGGTTGTTGGTGACAGACGGGCTGGTCTGAGTATTTCAAAAATTGCTGATCTACTGGGATTTTCACACACAACCGTCTCTCGGGTTTACAGAGAATGGTCCGAAAAAGAGAAAATATCCAGCGAGCGGCAGTTCCAGATGTTCCAGGTTCCAGATGACAGAAAGGCAACAGTATCCCAAATAACCACTCGTTACACCCAAGGTATGTAGAATACCATCTCTGAATGCACAACACATCCAACCTTGAAGCAGATGGGCTACAGCAGCAGAAGACCACACCGGGTGCCACTCCTGTCAGCTATGAACAGGAAACTGAGGCTACAAGTCTCACCGTCTCACCAAAATTGGACAATAGAAGATTGGAAAAACGTTGTCTGGTCTGATGAGACTCAATTTCAGATGGTGGGGTCAGAATTTGGTGCATGGATCCATCCTGTCTTGTATCACCAGTTCAGGCTGGTGGTGGGGGTGTAATGGTGGGGGGGATATTTTCTTGGAACACTTTGGGCCCCTTAGTACCAATTGAGAATCATTTAAACACCACGACCTACCTGAGTATTGTTGCTGACCATGTCCATCCCTTTATGACTACAGTGTCCCCATCTTCTGATGGCTCCTTCCAGCAGGATAATGCACCATGTCACAAAGCTCCAATCATCTCACCACTGGACAATGAGGTCCCTGTCCTCCAATGTCCTCCACACTCACCACATCTCATCCAATAGAACACCTTTGAGATGTGGTGGAACGGGAGATTGGCATCATGGATGTGCAGCCGACAAATCTGCAGCAACTGTGTGATGTTATCATGTCACTATGGAGCAAAATCTCTGAGGAACGTTTCCAACATCTTGTTGTATCTATGCCACCAAGAATGAAGGCAAAAGGGGGTCCAACCCGGTACTAGCGAGGTGTACCTAATAAAATGTCCGGTGAGTGGATATACATTTAAAGCACCAATAGGTACCAATAGCTATCAGAGAGAATCAAAGGACTTCCAACAGAGAAGAATGGAGACCAAGTAGTTTCTTTATTACACTTTACAACAGTGGCGGCTGGTGCTTCATTTTTTTTGGGGGGGGGGGGGGGGCGGCAAACAAGACAACCAGAAAAAAAAAAAACCCCATTACAATCCATGCGTCCGTCGTCCTGCATGTAGATTATGGTCCGGACTCATGGATTAGGGGGGCGGCGACCCTGGAGACCCTAATGGGGATCGGCTGCCACCGCTTTACAATATAAAGGGAGATGGAACAATTACAGTTGTATTAAAATATTACTATAGGCAAAACTTTTTTTATCATTTTAAATAGTTCACTCTTATGCGTTTTTTTGTTGCTTTTTGCAGAAACCCATTATAGTCCATTTAACCACTCAGAACAATGAAACCCACGCCCAGCCGTCATTCTGCTAATCCATTGTTCTAAGTGAACGTCACGTGACCTCCCTCACAACAAGCCACTCGTGTGCGCCCCCGGGGGGCACCCAGCATGTCGGTCGGAGGTGCATTGCATCATCTCCAATCTTGGTAAGGAGCCTATGACTTAGGTTACAGCAGGGAAGGGGCTAACATCAGGGGCGATCAAAGGGTTAAGTGTGTCCCTAGGAGGTGCTTGCTAACTGTGTGGGGGATGGTCTAACTGGATGAAGACAGAGATCGGTGTTCCTGCTTTAGCAAGAACACAGATTTCTATCTTCTTCCCTGCCAGAACGGCGATCTGCCTTGTTTACATAAGTAGATTGCCGTTCTGCCTCTCTGGGGAACGATTGCAGGGTGGCCCACTCATTGGCTCCCCCTCTGCCCAATCGGCGTGCGAGCGCCCCCCAGTGTCTATTGCACAAAATTACATACAGGTACGTCGTTTCGTGTAGTATAGCCGGCCTGCCGCAGTACATCTTTAATGCTTTTCCTGCTTTGATGAAGGCTTCTTAGCCTTAAAATGTTTGGGGGTTCCAAGTAATTTTCTAGCCAAAAAATCCGGTTTTTACAAGTAAACAAAAAGTGTCAAAAAAGGCCTGGTCTTAAAGTGGTTAAAAGAGTCCACTCGTGGTAGCTCGATCCCGCCGCCACTCCTAGCTCCTCCTCTCTGATGATTTCCGGTGCAACGTTGGATGGCGACTTTGATCCGACTTTCCATTCTCTGGACCAAAGTCGCCTCAAAAGTCACACGAAGTACTGCAGGCACCTTTTCAAAATTGCTGCCACTTTAAGTCGGACCGATTTGAACGGGTCCCATTGCAAACAATGGGGTACGACTTGCCATGTGACTTGTGAAGTGGTAAAATGTCATTGAAAATTTGCTCAAGTGTGAATGGGCCCTTAATCTGCTATCTGTAGTGATATTTGTTTAGATGGAGAAAAATATTTATGTATACATCTTGTGACATGTCGGGGGGTTCTGAAGCTCAATGGTAGCGCCAAAACAGTGAGTTTACTCCACGCCAGATATAGCTTTCAGGGCTTTCCTGCCCACTTTTATTTAAGAAAGTACAGACAAACACAAAAACCAAAGTTACATAGTTACATAGTCAGGTTAAAAAAAGATAAGTCCATCTAGGACTAGTCTAGGACATTCTACCATTTAAAAAATAAATAAAAACCATACAATCCCATATACACAATCCTATACCCACAGTTGATCCAGAGGAAGGCGAAAAGCCCCAGCAAAGCATGATCCAATTTGCTATAGCAAGGGGAAAAAATTCCTTCCTGATCCCCCAAGAGGTAATCGGATTTTCCCTGGATCAACTTTACCTATAAATGTCAGTACCCAGTTATATTATGTACATTAAGGAAAGAATCCAGACCTTTCTTAAAGCAATCTCTTTCAGGCTCGGGCCTTGGTCCGTCCTGACCTGGACAGCATGGTGCATATCTATCTATCTATCTATTTATCTATCTATCTATCTATCTATCTATCTATCTATCTATCTATCTATCTATCTATCTATCTACCTTTCTCTATATGGACTCTCTCTACAACTCTCCAGCTGCTCCATCCCTCATGGACTCTCTCTCTCTACAGTTCTCCAGCTTCTCTGTCTCTCATGGACTCTCTTTCAGGCTCGGGCCTTGGTCCATCCTGACCTGGACAGCATGGTGCATATCTATTTATCTATCTATCTATAGCCCTCAGCTGCTCTGTCCCTCATGGACATCTCTACAGCTCTCCAGCTGCTCTGATCTTCGTGTACTCTCTCTACAGCTGCCTAGCTGCTCTATCCCTCATGGACTTTCTTTGCAGCCCCCCAGCTGCTCTGTCCTCCATGGACTCTCACTTCAGCTTCCTATCGGCTCTGTCCCTCATGGACTCTCTCTACAGCTCTCCAGCTACTTTATCCCTCATGGACTCTCTTTCAGGCTTGGGCCATGGTCCGTCCTGACCTGGACAGCATGGTGCACACTAGCACTATCTATCTATCCATCTACAGCTCTCTAGCTGCTCTGTCCCTCATGGACTCTACTTCAGGCTTGGGCCTTGGTCTGTCCTGACCTGGACAGCATGGTGCTATCTATCTATCTATCTATCTATCTATCTATCTATCTATCTATCTATCTATCTATCTATCTCTACATGGACTCTCTTTACAGCCCCCCAGCTGCTCTGTCCCTCATGGACTCTCTTTCAGGCTTGGGCCATGGTCTGTCCTGACCTGGACAGCATGGTGCTATCTATCTATCTATCTATCTATCTATCTATCTATCTATCTATCTATCTATCTATCTATCTATCTCTATATGGACTCTCTCTACAGCCCTCTAGCTGCTCCATCCCTCATGGACTCTCTCTACAGCTCTCCAGCTGTTCTGTCCCTCATGGACACTCTCTCTACAGCTCCCTAGCTGCTCTGTCCCATATGGACTCTCTCTCCAGTTCTCCAGGCTCGGGCCTTGGTCTGTCTGGACAGCATGATGCATACTAGCACTATCTATCAATCAATCTATCTATCTCTATATGGACTCTCTCTACAGCCCCCCAGCTGCTCTGTCCCTCATTGTCTCTCTTTCAGGCTCAGGTCTTGGTCTGTCCTGATCTGGACAGCATGGTGCATATTGGCACTATCTATCTAATCTCTATATCAATCTATATATATCTATTTCAAGTTTTTTTTTTTTTGACCCTCCATTGACGAATGGCCCTCTGATGGTGGTGGAGATCAGCCTGTTCTCGCCTTCATTCTCTCACCCATATATGTACACCCAATGAAAAACCGCTGATGTTTTGGCTGAATTGGCTCCTGGTCTTTGGACAGAAATGCATCCACTTGAATAACTTCCTCCAGTGGTTCCTCAAGAATCTGGAACGAAAAAAAAAAGGCATTGATCAGTTTTTTCAGTTGATACATAAAATGGTAATAAAGTTTGGTGCACCCCAACCCTAATGTGCAGTGCGTTACACCAAGCAGGCTTCTCTAGTGATCAGTAGATACATTCCACTGCTTTATCACACCATTGAAGTATAACTAAAGGCAAAACTTCTTTTTTTTGTTTTTAAGCTTTGGATAGAGTGGAGATGGATTAGACCCCCTGTCAGATTTTATTGCTGTCTTTGTCCCCATTAGGGAGATTCCTCCTCTCTATGTGTTTACCATTATTACTGAATGTGAAAGAAAATCCCAAATTTTTGGTTGTCCACAGAAAAGTAACAGAGGGGAAATCTTCCAATGGGGAGATTAAAAGCTTCCTGTTTGGCTATGGGACAGGAAGTGAAGGGGAATCTCCACAATGGGACACAGGTGACATTGTGAATGAAAATGAACAGGAAGCCACTCAGCAAAGAGCACTTTCCATTCATTCACTGTCCCAAGCAGCTGAGGCTGCAGAGAAAGGCGTGTGTGTGTTTGAGCTTTGTGGTGCACCCCCTAATGAAATAGGCTGCAACACCTATGGGGGGAGGATATCTTTGGTGTCAGTGGGAGGAATAGTGCCCCATTGTTGGTGTCAGTGGGAGGAATAGTGCCCTATTGTTGGTGTCAGTGGGAGCAATATTGCCCTATAGTTGGTGTCAGTGGGAGGAATATTGCCCTATAGTTGGTATCAGTGGGAGGAATATTGCCCTATAGTTGGTGTCAGTGGGAGGAATATTGCCCTATAGTTAGTGTCAGTGGGAGGAATAGTGCCCTATAGTTGGTGTCAGTGGGAGGAATAGTGCCCTATTGTTGGTGTTAGTGGGAGTAATATTGCCCTATAGTTGGTGTCATTGGGAGCAATATTGCCCTATTGTTGGTGTCAGTGGGAGCAATATTGCCCTATAGTTGGTGTCAGTGGGAGGAATAGTGCCCTATAGTTAGTGTCAGTGGGAGGAATAGTGCCCTATTGTTGGTGTCAGTGGGAGGAATAGTGCCCTATAGTTGGTGTCAGTGGGAGGAATAGTGCCCTATAGTTAGTGTCAGTGGGAGGAATAGTGCCCTATAGTTAGTGTCAGTGGGAGGAATATTGCCCTATAGTTGGTGTCAGTGGGAGGAATATTGCCCTATAGTTGGTGTCAGTGGGAGGAATAGTGCCCTATTGTTGGTGTCAATGGGAGGAATAGTGCCCTATTGTTGGTGTCAGTGGGAGGAATAGTGCCCTATTGTTGGTGTCAGTGGGAGGAATAGTGCCCTATTGTTGGTGTTAGTGGGAGTAATATTGTCCTATAGTTGGTGTCAGTGGGAGGAATAGTGCCCTATTGTTGGTGTTAGTGGGAGTAATATTGCCCTATAGTTGGTGTCAGTGGGAGGAATAGTGTCTTGTTGTTGATGTCTGTATGAGGAATTATACTCTATTGTTGGTGACAGTGGGAAGAAAAGTGCCCCAGGGGCCAGATGAAAGCAAGCAAAGAGCTACATCCGGCCCCTGGGCCGCAGTTTGGAGACCACTGCTCTGGACTGAGACAAGTACACGCTATAGAGGGATATGCTTTGTTAATATTTCATGTCCGAGGTTTACAACCACTTTAAATGCTTTCCCTGTATTGTCCTCCATGGGACAAAGTACATGTAGCACCTTGTCCCATACTGATAGGTGATTTCTAACCCTAGTTATGAAGTCAGACTGGTAATAAGAATCTCTAATAGACATGAGCAGAACAAAAAAAAATGTTTTGTTTCAATTAGTTATTTAGATAAATCTGTTTAGTTAAATTTGTTTAATTTGTTTTTTGAATTTGTTTCATTAATGCAAATTCGAATCGATTTAAATGTTTTTAGTTCCATTCTAATTGCATTCAAATAGAATTCCATTTGAAATTGAATTTATTCTATTCGAAATTTGAATTTTGGAAGATGGTTATATTCTTTATATTCCATTCTATGCTATAGTTTTTTTTCTATTCTATTCTTTTATTTTCTATTCTTTTCCTTTCTATTCTATTCGAATTTCAGAAAACGGTTATATTATTATATTCTTTCTATTCTATTTTTTTCTATTGTTCTATTCTATTGTATTTTATTTTTTATTCTATTCTCTTCCATTCAATTCGAATTTTAATTTATTCTATTCGAAATTCGAATTTTAGAAGATGGTTATATTCTTTATATTTAATTGTATTCTATTTTTTATTCTATTCTATTTCATTCCTTTATTTTCCAATTTATTTTATTCTGTTCTTTTATTTTCTATTCCATCCCTTTTTTTTTTCTATTTCTATTTTTTCTATTCTTTTATTTTCTATTCTGTTGTGATTTACTCTGTTCTTTTATTTTCTATTCTATTCTATTTTTTCTATTCTATTCCTTTATTTTCCATTCCATTTTATGCTCTTTGGAAATTCGAATTCGATTCAGAAACTATTCGAATTTGGTCCAAAATTTTGATTCGTTGTTTCGGATTCGTTTAAATTCGTTACTATTTTAATCCGAATGTATCCGAATTTCTAAATAACGCAAAAATTTGTCCGAATTTCAATTTGTAACGAAACGAATCGCACATGTCTACTAATAATAAACAGAATGAATTCAGACAACTTTCCAGACCGTGCGGCCTTGTAGGGATCACAGATAAATGTGAAAGTTCTGGAAAAAAAAAAAAAATGTCTTAGACGGATCTACAGTGTTAAAGAGCCTGCCGCTGAAATTCCCCCCTGCCCTTTCCAATGTGCATTGACCCCTCCCCCCTTTTTTAAAGGGTAACTTTTGACTCCTCCCTTACTCGCATACTTACCGGTTCAGATGTACATGGTACTCGTTTTGGTCCTTTTTGTATCGCTGCCCAGTCAAGTCCCTCGAAGAAACACTGCGTTCTCAGATCACGCACTAGGTATGCACGCTCCTCTTGGTTATGCATTAAAAGCTGTAAAGAAAAATGAAAATATAAGAAGCACTGATGTAATCCTAACAAAGTATAGATAACCTGGAAAGGATCTTGTTCCTTAAGAAAAGGTAAAGCTCTGCGTATACTTACTCTATGAATGAGTTCATACGGGGGGTAGTCCACGTCCTCCGGGAAATGGGCTCTCGTGCTGTACATGAGCTTAGCCTACAGGTCATATCCTTCGATCCGGTATAAAAAGGATGACACCCTACGGCCATCTCATATACTATGAGCCCAAATGAGAAATAGTCCGCCGGGTAATTATTCCTTTTCATAATAGACCTGTGGAAACATAAGACAAAGAAAGAAGGATGAGTACATTTTCATGCCAGGAACACAACAGAGATGACACCATGCCAACATAGGTGACATATATATATATATATATATATATATATAGTGCTCAAAAGATATCAAACTGAGGCGGAGCATGTGAATATTGGAGGTGGGGCTTATTATATGTATAGTCAAAACCTTTTTTTTGTTTTGTTTAGATTTAGATTACTCGAGTAATCGAGTAATCTAGATTTTAGATGACTCTTTTAGATAGAGTAAGGAAAGGTTAAAAACGCCTGCCTTTGTTTCTGTGTACTATTGAGGAGATTTCTCTTCACTTCCTGTCCCAGAGGCACAACAGGAAGTTAGAAGAATTCTCCAAAAGTAAGGGAAATTCTCCTCCTAGATAACTGTCCCCATTAAAGATTTCCCCTCTACTTCTATTTTGGTGACAGCCAGAAAATTTTGTTTTTCACTATCTTTCTCAATGACAATAGTCACTTTGTCAAACAGAGAAGGTGAATCTCCCCCAAACAGGGACACAAACACCAGTAGGAACTTTGCAGAACCTGTAGCTCTTCCCTACTTTACAAAATAAAACCCTGAAAAAAAAGGTTTTGCCTACAAATAATCTTTATTTTTCCCCTTTAAAGGAGGCCAATATTTAAAGTACTGCCCATCAGTGCAGCCTCATCAGTGCCCATCAGTGCATCCTATTAGTACCCATCAGTGCAGCCTATTAGTGCAACCTATTAGTGCCCATCAGTGCAGCCTATCAGTGCCCATCAGTGCAGCCTATCAGTGCCCATCAGGGCAGCTTATCAGTGCCCATCAGGGCAGCCTATCAGTGCCCATGAGTGCAGCCGATTAGTGCCCATGGGTGCAGCCTATCAGTGCTCATCAGTACAGCCTATTAGTGCCCATCAGTGCAGCCTATCAGTGCAGCCTATCAGTGCCCATTAGTGCAGCTCATCAGTTCAGCTTATCAGTGCACATCAGTACAGCTTATCAGTGCAGCCTATCAGTGCCCATGAGTGCAGCCGATTAGTGCCCATGGGTGCAGCTTATCAGTGCTCATCAGTACAGCCTATCAGTGCCCATCAGTGCAGCCTATTAGTGCAGCTTATCAATGCCCATAAGTGCAGCCTATTGGTGCTCATCAATACATCCTATCAGTGCAGCCTCATAAGTTTTTTTTACTAAAGACTAAAGACAGACTGTGGACTGTAAGTGCAGTTGCTCCAGAACTTAGTAAATTAACTAAAAATACCCAATCATATGCAAGGAAAATGTGAAAAAAAAAAAAACAGCATTTTTTCTTGCACGTGATTGGATGATGAAAGGTAGCAGAACTTCCTATCATTTACTAAGCTCTAGAGCAGGGGAGCAGTTAGTTACTGAAGCTTTTATCGCATTTGCATGTCTGCTTTGGGACAGACAGAGCCGTCCTTCTACACACACACTGCCTCAATGACCCAGACAAAATAGCTCCAACACCGCTGCAGGCCTCAGACACTCCTTTGTTGGGGATTTAGTCCTGGAATGGAAACCCGCTAACAGCAACCGGGGCAGAGGTGGAGAAATTCTCCATTTAGGGGGCACCCATTTATCTCTGCTCTATTTCCAACAAAGATAATTGATATATCCAAACAATCAAATCCAATATTAGACAGATATAACTTACCTCTGGAGCCATGTAAGTGTATGTCCCCAGACGATCTGTGAGTCTGTTGAACTCAGTTCTGTATATTGTTAACAAGCCAAAATCTGGAATTTTGGCATGGTGGTCCTTGTCCACAAGAATGTTCTCTGGTTTAAGATCTCGGTGGATGATCTGAAGAGAGTGAAGGTACTGCAGTCCACATAGAATTTCAGCAGTAAAATGTCTGTTGTAGAAAAAAAAAAAACATATATATATATCTATAGATATATATATTATCATTCAAAATCATCAAAGACCATTAAAGCTCCATTCACACTTGTGTGACTTGTCATGTGACTTTGAACTTCAAAGTCGTTCCCCATGTTTTACAATGATAAGCATTCATATACCCTTTATTACCAAAAGTATTGGGACGCCTGCCTTTACACACACATGAACATTAATGGCATCCCAGTCTTAGTCCGTAGGGTTCAATATTGAGTTGGCCCACCCTTTGCAGCTATAACAGCTTAAACTCTTCTGGGAAGGCCGTCCACAAGGTTTAGGAGTGTGTCTATGGAAATGTTTGACCATTCTTCCAGGAGTGCGTTTGTGAGGTCAGGCACTGATGTTGGAGAGAGGGTCTGGCTCTGCACTCTAATTCATCCCAAAGGTGTTCTGTCGGGTTGAGGTGAGAACTCTGTGCAGGCCAGTCAAGTTCCTCCACCCCAAACTCGCTCATCCATGTCTTTATGGACCTTGCTTTGTGCACTGGTCCAAATCATTTGGTGGATGGGGGGGATTATGGTGGGGGGTTGTTTTTCAAGGGTTGGGCTTGGCCCCTTAGTTCCAGTGAAGGGAACTCTTAAGGTATCAGCATACCAAGACATTTTGGACAATTTCATGCTCCCAACCTTGTGGGAACAGTTTGGGGATGGTCCCTTCCTGTTCCAACATGACTGCGCACCAGTGCACGAAGCAAGGTCCATAAAGACATGGATGAGCGAGTTTGGGGGGAGGAACTTGAGTGGCCTGACCTAAAACCGATATAATACCTTTAGGATGAATTTGAGCAGAGACTTAAGCCATGCCTTCTCATCCAACATCAATGTCTGACCTCACAAATGTGCTTCTGGAAGAATGGTCAAACATTCCCATAGACACACTCCTAAACCTTGTGGACGGCCTTCCCAGAAGAGTTGAAGCTGTTATAGCTGCAAAGGGTGGGCCAACTCAATATTGAACCCTACAGACTAAGACTGGGATGTCATTAAAGTTCGTGTGCATGTAAAGGCAGGTGTCCCAATACTTTTGGTAATATAGTGTATGTGCGACTTAAAGTTCATGCACTACTTTGGTCTGACTATCATGCAACTTGAGGGCCATAGGCTTCAATGTTAATCCTCAAAAGTTGCATGAAAGTCGTACATGAATGTTATACAGTGCAATAGCTGTGCAACAGTTGTCCATTATCATTGGTCAAAGCCAAAGTCTTATCCAAGTTGCACCCATCCAAATTTGCATCCCAAAGGTATTATACAAATGTGAATGGAGCCTGAAAGCTAAAGAACTGACATCTTCCTATAGTACATGTACTATAGGTGTAGAGATGAACAAGACCCAATTAGAGGGGCCTGGCTACGTCAATGAATGTCCTCAGTGAGCAGCCATCCCTGGCCCCAGAGTGATCCCGTCATTAGACTCAACTTATGGTTGCTTCATCAAGCGGAGCAGAATTCCCGATGAATGCCTCGAGAGGTTACATCATAGGTGTGCACAAGGGGTGTGCCAGGTGGAGTTGGAAATCCGTCAATCATGGGCAGGTGTCAGGTAAGCCGCGATCCTTACTTGCCAACCCCCAGACCCTGGACAGGATAGGCGACGGGGGTGGAAATTAGTGGAACCGATCTGTATTTTCTTTTGCAGCAGCTGAAAGTAGGCTTCTCCTCCTCTGCCTCTTGCTGACATTCAGCTGTCACAGGAAGAAAATACAGGGGGTCAGTACCAATATATGCCACCCCTCTTGTCCCTGTTCCATACCTCCCAACTTTTTTGAGATGGGAATGAGGGAAATGTACAAAAAAAAAATAAGATTGGTTAAACCCACAAGTGCTTTTTTACCACTACTATTCCTTTATATTGGCTTTTGGAATTTACAAATGCAGCAATTTAGAGATCAGATGAAAGATTTAGTGCTAGAAAACACTTTTTGTTAGTGCATTTTATATACAACTATATAGATCTGACCAAAATGAGGGAGAAATCAGGAGGAATGAGGGACAGAGGGACATTGCTCCAAATCAGGGACAGTCACTCGAAGTCAGGGACAGTTTTGAGCTATGCCTGTTCCTCTTCTTTCTGCTGCCCAGGCCCCCCCCGTGTGCTCCCCCCCCTACATTGTTTCAGGATGACACGCGGGGAAGAGGCCGGTTAATATGTCACAAACGCATATGTGTTGGAGCTTTGAGGTGCACACACCTATGCCATATATATATATATATATATATATATATATATATATATATATATATATATATATATATATATATATATATATATATATATATATATATATATATATATATATATATTTATATTTGAGTGATAAACATTGTATTGTCTTAAAGTGCTTTTCATTACATCTCCCTATTCTACATTCTGGAATTCCACACACGATTTAAAATACTTATGTGTGAACGAAGCCTTACTAACACTGGAGAGTGCAGAATCTGGTGCAGATGTACATGGTAGCCAATCAGCTTCTGACTTCAGCTTGGTCAATGAAGCTTTGACAAAAAAAAAAAAAAAAAAAAGCTGGCAGCTGATTGGTTTCGATGCAGGGCTGCACCGAACGAATTTGAATGAAAACTCTTAGATAAGATTTTCTGAAGAAAATTCTTTCGAAATTTCGACCCATGTATGGCCTGCCTAAGGCTGCTCATCACACCGGAGTGGGCGGGCGTTGACGGTAAAACGCCGCTAGTTTTAGCGGAGCTTTACCGTTATTTTTCGGCGCTATTCGGCCGCTAGTGGGGCGCATTTAACCCCTTTATCGGCTGCTAGCGGGGGTTAAAAGCGTCCTGCTAGCGGTTTAATAGCGCCGCAAAAATGATGGTAAAGCGCTGCTAAAACTAGCGGTGGTTTACCATCAACGCCGCTGCTAAAGAGCTGCTAAAACTAGCGGCAGTTTACCTATAACGCCCGCCCGCTCCAGTGTGAAAGCAGCCTTAGGGCCCTTTCACACTGGGGCGGTTTGAAGGCGCTATTACGCTAATATAGCGCCTGCAAACCGACCCGAAAGTGCCGCTGGCAGGATGGGAAAAAAAAGTCCTGCCAGCAGCATCTTTGAAGCGGTGAAGGAGCGGTGTATACACCGCTCCTGCCCATTGAAATCAATGGGACAGCGCGGCTATACCGCCGGCAAAGCACCTCTGCAGAAAAAAACGTCCCCGCTAGCGGCCGAATACCGATGGTAAAGCGCCGCTTACAATAGCGGCGCTTTACCGCCGACGCTGCCCCCGCCCCAGTGTGAAAGGGGCCTTAGTGTAGCGCCGCTGCTGAACCGCATTGCAGGCATCGGCGCTCCAGCAGCGGTGCCCATTCATTTCATGGGCAGAAGCGGTGGAGGAGCGGTGTATAAACTTACACTTTTTTACTAAATAAAGCAAAAAAAGACTAAAATTGGTGGTTTTGTCCATATCGTTTTTAACCCCTTGAGTGCTAATGTAACACTAATGGATATTGTTTTCTTTTTTTTTTTTTTTTTATAAATAGACCTTTCTGTTGGAGGCATTTAATAACCACTGTTTTTTTTTTTTTTTTTTTTTTTTTTACTAAATAAAGCAAAAAAGACAAACATTAAAAAGCCCTGTTTCCCTTACTTTCTGTTATAAAAGATTGCAAACAAAATGTCAGGAAAACCTCAAAAATTACCCCTTTGAGGAAGGTAGACACCCCAAGATGACCGCAATTCCACTGTGATTGGCCCTTTACCTCAATCTGTGATTAGCTGTGTCTAAAACATACAGTGGTCACAGAGTGCACCCGATGCGTGCTCCAGGGGGCGTGTGGGAGGAGGACAAAGGTCCATGGATGCTCTCCTAGAACTAGAGTTGTGCTGTAACTGTCTTTTGGCTGTGGCCGGTATTAAAGTGGTTAAACACCCCACACCTTCCCCGCTGCAGCTTGGAGAATTTCATGAATGAAACCATCTACTATATGAGGGTGACAGTACAGTGCTGGGTGTATATACAGAGATCCCATCTACATTACTACCTGTGTACCCCAACCATCTACTATAGGAGGTAACAGTACAGTGCTGGGTGTATATACAGAGATCCCATCTACATTACTACCTGCGTACCCCAACCATCTACTATATGAGGGTACAGTACAGTGCTGGGTGTATATACAGAGATCCCATCTACATTACTACCTGCGTACCCCAACCATCTACTATAGGAGGTGACAGTACAGTGCTGGGTGTATATACAGAGATCCCATCTACATTACTACCTGCGTACCCCAACAATCTACTATAGGAGGTGACAGTACAGTGCTGGGTGTATATACAGAGATCCCATCTACATTACTGTGTACCCCAACCATCTACTATAGGAGGTGACAGTACAGTGCTGGGTGTATATACAGAGATCCCATCTACATTACTACCTGCGTACCCCAACCATCTACTATATGAGGGTACAGTACAGTGCTGGGTGTATATACAGAGATCCCATCTACATTACTGTGTACCCCAACCATCTACTATAGGAGGTGACAGTACAGTGCTGGGTGTATATACAGAGATCCCATCTACATTACTACCTGCGTACCCCAACAATCTACTATATGAGGGTACAGTACAGTGCTGGGTGTATATACAGAGATCCCATCTACATTACTACCTGCGTACCCCAACCATCTACTATAGGAGGTGACAGTACAGTGCTGGGTGTATATACAGAGATCCCATCTACATTACTACCTGCGTACCCCAACCATCTACTATAGGAGGTGACAGTACAGTGCTGGGTGTATATACAGAGATCCCATCTACATTACTACCTGCGTACCCCAACAATCTACTATAGGAGGTGACAGTACAGTGCTGGGTGTATATACAGAGATCCCATCTACATTACTACCTGCGTACCCCAACCATCTACTAGAGGAGGGTACAGTACAGTGCTGGGTGTGTATATATAGGGATCCCATCTACATTACTACCTGTGTACCCCAACCATCTACTATAGGAGGTGACAGTACAGTGCTGGGTGTATATACAGAGATCCCATCTACATTACTACCTGTGTACCCCAACCTGTCACCTCCTATAGCGCAGGGGCGGATCTAGAGCCTAGTCTCGGGAGGGGCAGGGGAGGGGCACTGCCAGAAATTACGTTTTTTGGGGGTAAATTTAACGGGGAAATGGCTGGTGTTAGCGCTTCAATCATCACAGCACAATGGTTGTTATGGTGTCAGGATGATTGCAGCGCATTATTACTATTATTACATTGTTATAAAAAATGAAATGGTTCAACTCACCATAGAATCAGTGGGAGCCCCGAGCGTGTCACTTGCCACTGTCACCTGCCACACGTTGCGGATTGTCACTTGCCACACGTTGCAGATTGTCACTTGCCACGTCCCATGCCACACGTTGCAGATTGTCACTTGCCACGTCCCATGCCACACGTTGCAGATTGTCACTTGCCACGTCCCATGCCACACGTTGCAGATTGTCACTTGCCACACGTTGCAGATTGTCACTTGCCACGTCCCATGCCACACGTTGCGGATTGTCACTTGCCTGCTATAATTGTCTGCTGTGTCCCAGAGTCAGGCTTATTCAACTGGTGACCCCCTGTGTCCAAATCATGCTCTGATTGGCTGCCCGCTGCCCCCCTTGTGCCCAGATCGCGCTCTGATTGGCTGGCCGCTGCCCCCTGTGTCCTGTGACAGTGAATGAACTCCCAGGACAGCGCTGAATGCAAGCCACGCCAGGCAGAGAGGAATGGGCTGGCTGCTGCTGCTGGGAGAGCGGAGAGAGAGAGCACAAAGGGCTCATCCTGAGCGGATGTGTCAGTGCTGCATCCCGCCCCAGGGGCAGCAGAGAGATGATGTAATCTCTCTGCTGCCGCGGCTGCCTGTACATTGCACAGTGAGGGCGGAACTGCAGGGATGCAGGGTGGGCGCTGGGCGGTGAGAGATGATGTTATCTCTCTGCTCCCCCGCCCGCCGGCTCCCTGATTGGCCAGCAGCCGCTCACACACTGTCACTGAGCCGCACAGCTGCTCGCCAACGTAGCCGCTCCCTGGCTCTCTCACCCGCTGCGACGCCTACCTGCCCACTCACCCACATTCTCGGAGGGGGCAATTGCCCCGTTGCCACCCCCCTGGATCCGCCCCTGTATAGCGTACTCAGTCTGGTGTTAAAGGGGCTGGGGTCTTTGAGAAGGTTGAAGCCAGCAACAGAGAACTCAATGTTAGGTATATAGGAGCATATCTTCTTTTCAGAGGACTCATCTTAACCAGCAGTCCTTCAGGGGTAGCACTACATATAGTTTGTATTAATCTGAAGCTTCCAGGGGTATCACAGATATGTTGCTTTTGTTGAACGAGACTCATCAAATTAGCATCTGCATAGCAAAGAATATGTATATTTACCGTATGTTATTCATGGTATTCACTTGTAAAAGCCACCATGTGTAGATACACTATATTACCAAAAGTATTGTGACGCCTGCCTTTACACGCACATGAACTTTAATGGCATCCCAGTCTCAGTCCGTAGGGTTCAATATTGAGTTGGCCCACCCTTTACAGCTACAACAGCTTTAACTCTTCTGGGAAGGCTGACCACAAGGTTTAGGAGTGTGTCTATGGGAATGTTTGACCATTCTTTAAGCAGCACGTTTGTGAGGTCAGGCACTGATGTTGAACGAGAAGGCCTGGCTCACAGTCTCTGCTCAAATTCATCCCAAAAGGTGTTCTATGCGGAATGGAATGAAATGGAAGAAACACAAAATAACTGTCAATCTCCCTCGGTCTGGGGCTCCATGAAAGCTCTCACCTTGTGGAGTTTCAATGATCATGAGAACGGTGAGGAATCAGCCCAGAACTACATGGGAGAATCTGGTCAATGACCTCAAGACAGCTGGCACTGTTAATCACCAATAATTTTTTTTTTAACACGCTACGCTGTGAAGGACTGAAATCCTGCAGCACCTGCAAGGTCCCCCTGCTCAAGAAAGCACATGTACAGTCCGTCTGAAGTTTGCTAATGAACATCTGAATGATTCAGAGGAGAACTGGGTGAAAGTGTTGTGGTCAGAGGAGACCAAAATCGAGCTCTTTGGCATCAACTCAACTCGCTGTGTTTGGAGGAGGAGGAGGAATGCTGCCTATGGCACCAAGAACACCATCCCCACCGTCATACATGGAGGTGGAAACATTATGCTTTGGGGGTGTTTTTCTGCTAAGGGGACGGGACAACTTCACCGCAAAGAGATGATGGACGGGGGCCATGTACAGCCAAATCTTGGGTGAGATCCTCCTTCCCTCAGCCAGGGCATTGAAAAAGGGTCATGGATGGGTATTCCAGCATGACAATGACCCAACCAAAACACACGGCCAAGGCAACAAAGGAATGGCTCAAGAAGAAGCACATTATGGTCCTGGAGTGGCCTGGCCAGAAAATAGAAAATTTGTGGAGGGAACTGAAGGTTCGAGTTACCAAACGTCAGCCTCCAAACCTTAATGACTTGGAGAGTACAAGAAACGTCTGACCTCTGTGATTGACAACAAGGGTTTTGCCACCAAGTACTAAGTCATTTTTTATTTTTTTTTTTTGTGAAGGGGTCAAATACTTCACTCATTAAAATGCAAATCAATTCATAACTTTTTTTTATATGTATTTTTCTGGATATTTTTGTTGTTATTCTGTCTCTCACTGTTAAAATAAACTGACCACTAAAAATTATAGACTGATCATTTCTTTGTCAGTGGGCAAACCTACAATATCAGCAGGGGATACTTTTTTCCCCTCACTGTAAGTTTCTGCAGCTGCAGCATGTGTACACCCCTGTCCGGTTGTAATGTTAGAACTCGGGTGGGAGGCCGGAGGGTGGTAAAACCATGGCTCCAGCACATTTTTTTTTTTTATCGCCCCCGGGCTGCCAGTGTGAAAGAGCCCTTAGGTGCCCGTTTTAACCCTAAAAAAACTGAACCATTATGCATTGCACAAGGCTGCAGAGCAGCTGCATGGCCACATTCACCGTAATAGGTCGCGTTCGGTAGCTGTACTGTTACATGAGGGTTAACAAGTCCTCTTCAGGTGGGCAGTAAAACCCTGGCTCAACCACTGGCTTTTACCGCAACCTGGCTGTCTGTATGTACGAGTCTGATTGGTGAGTGGAGGAGGGCCAACCTACATTGGCCTCAGAATTTACAGAGCCCCAGGCTCTAAAAACATCTATTAAAAAAATACTTCAATGAATAGAGACAAGAATAGGGGGTTTTATTATAGTACTAATATTTGTTTGCATATAGTGTCTGGGTCAGGGGCAGAGTCTGGGTCAGGGGCAGAGTCTGGGTCAGGGGCAGAGTCTGGGTCAGGGACAGAGTCTGGGTCAGGGACAGAGTCTGGGTCAGGGTCAGGGGCAGAGTCTGGGTCAGGGGCAGAGTCTGGGTCAGGGGCAGAGTCTGAGTCAGGGGCAGAGTCTGAGTCAGGGGCAGAGTCTGAGTCAGGGGCAGAGTCTGAGTCAGGGGCAGAGTCTGAGTCAGGGGCAGAGTCTGAGTCAGGGGCAGAGTCTGAGTCAGGGGCAGAGTCTGAGTCAGGGGCAGAGTCTGAGTCAGGGGCAGAGTCTGAGTCAGGGGCAGAGTCTGGGTCAGGGGCAGAGTCTGGGTCAGGGGCAGAGTCTGGGTCAGGGGCAGAGTCTGGGTCAGGGGCAGAGTCTGGGTCAGGGGCAGAGTCTGGGTCAGGGGCAGAGTCTGGGTCAGGGTCAGAGTCTGGGTCAGGGTCAGTTACACATACAAAGTATAAATAAACATTTTGAAATTTTCAAGGTGTATGGCCCTTTAGCAAATAAACCATTTATTGCAATTTCCTGAAAAGTTTCCAAAAAAAAAAAAAAAACCCTTGCACATAAAATATTTTACCCAAAAAATAAATCCTAACTTTTCAAACAGGACATGACACAACAATGAACAGATAAGAATGATTGGATGTGTGTGATAGAAGATTCAAGCTGTGAATACGGAATATATTGTTAGTAAAAATAATCTCTGTGTGTGGAGTGTGAGGGTGTTGTTAAATACAACCAATGAGCTTGCAGATCTCATTTTTTAAGTGCGTAAAAAAAAAAAGGGGAGTGTGAGGGAGGAGTCATTTGATAAGCTGCCAGGGAAATCACCGCTACGTCTTCTCTGTGCGCTTTTGTTGAATGGCGATTGGTGAACTGGCATCATCATAGTAGGGAATACTGGCTGATTAGTGTCTGAAGGAAGATCTGTTTTTTTGCAGCAGCCAATCAGATTCCTTTCAGCTCCCGACCTTGAGAAGCGCAGCTAGCATTTGCCAGATTTTCTTCATGTCCGCCTTTGGCGTTCTACCGGCTGCGAAATGGAAGACGGTCCAGGTTTAGGCACTGAGGTTTGATACTTTGTAACATTCAGCTCCAGAATTGTGAACACATAAATAAGACATATAGATTATAGAAGAAGTCATTGAACAGTTTGGCTCCAATAGAGGCACAGGATGCAGAATCTCTCAGCGTCCTCGTATATGCATGGCAGGATCACGCCTGCTGCGACCACAAAAATCGATCACATCTCTCCAGCATAGACTGAATTAAGGCTCTGGGAAAAAATAAAAAATGAAAAAAATAAATAAACTGTCAAAGCAACCCTTACCAAATAATCTTATGTTATCAATAATCGGATTGGTGAAACATAGAAAAGCGACAGAAGAAAAGGACTAAGTGGTCCATCAACTATTATTATTTTTTTTTAATTATTTTAAAGTGGAGTTCCAGGCAAAAAGACAACTCGGTCTCAAACAATTGGGAAAAAAAAAACAAACATACACAGTACATCCCTGCATGCCATTTCCACCATTTTTGTCTCTTGAAAAATGTATTAAAGCGGTGTTCCGCCCCAAAAAAAAGAAAAAAATAAAAGCCAGCATCTACACATACTGCAGCTGCTGGCTTTTAACAATAGGACACTTACCTGTCCTAGAGTCCAGCTATGTCGGCACTGCAGTTGATGTTTCCATCAGCTGTCGGGTGCTGACGCTGCCATTGTGGGTAAGGGTACCCGGCAATGTAGCCTTACGGCTTCACGCCGGAAACCCTACTGCGCATGCGCGAGGCCCCGCTCCTCTCTCCTACTGGCCCGGCAACAGGGAGAGGAGGAGGGAGCCCCGCGGTGATGTCATGAGCCGCGGCCCAGACTCCTGGAAGCGGGAACAGGATACCTGTAGCCCCCCCCACCCGAAAGGTGCCAATTGTGGCACTGGAGGGGGAGAGGAGACAAATGAGCGGAAGTTCCACTTTTGGGTGGAACTCCGCTTTAACCACTTCAGCCCTTGAAGATGTTGTACCCAAATAAAATGTATGTCCTTTTTTTCCCCTACAAATAGAGCTTTCTTTTGGTGGTAATCAATCACCTCTGTTTTTTTATTTTTTGCACTATAAACAAAAAAGAAGAAGAATATTTTTACATTCTGTTAAAAATCATATCCAATAAAAAAAAATAAAATAAATAATAATAATAAAAAAATCAAATTTCTTCATAAATTTAGGTCAATATGTATTATGCTACATATTTTTGGTAAAAAAAAAAAAAAATTAAATATCGCAATAGGTGGATATTGATTGGTTTGAGCAAAAACGTAAAGCATCTACAAACTAAGAGATATTTTTATTTATTTATTTTTTAACTAGTAATGGCAGCGATCAGCGGATTAGAGCGGGACTGCGATATTGCGGCAGACATTCTGACACTGACAGTTTTGAAACTTTTTGAGGACCAGTGACACTAATACAGCGATCAGTGCTAAAAATATGAACTGTCACTGTACTAAAGACACTGGCAGGGAAGAGTTTTGTAGTTCAGTAGGGGAGAATTCAGACAGGAATGACAATGCTGCTCGGGATTTCAGTGTGGCAAAGGCAGCACGATCAGCTTGTAAGAGGGGCTTAGTGATTAACTAGAATTGGTGCCAAGAGCACAAGTCCCTACCCCTGCTCCTGTCCTGCTGGAACACTGCCTCTCCTGCTGAGGCTGAACCATCCGCCATCTTGTGCCCCCACTCCATGCCAGTGGCCTCCACACAACATTGGCAGCTGTTCACCTTTATATCCCAGGGAAGGAACATCCACACATTAGTAGAATTGCTGCACTTTACTGATGTAATTCAGGGAAAGGCATAACAGTCACATCACATCGACATACATTCCAGGGTCACTTGACAATACACAGTCAATCACATTTACTGGTCAGTTCGCAGTAGTCACATGTGAAAGCATATGTGAAAGCATATACAGCACTTTTACCATCCATCCCTCTCTCCAACGGTCTTCTCTTCCATCTGGGGTCATTAGTACTCACAGGACTGTGCTATCTGCAGTCACCTTCTCCATAGGTACACCTCTCTAGGGAAGCAGCCCCACTAATAGGCCTTTTGCAATCCGCCCTAGCCCCCTCCTCCGTAAAGGGACAGAAAGTCTACAGCCGGCTCTCCTGGATGCAGGTCTACTTGTCTCCAGCCTCCTGCCCTGTCCAGGGCCCACATTTTCTGGTTGTGCTGGTGTGGGGTGTTCTGCACCCATGCCCCAGGTGTCCCAACCTGCTTTTATATGGTTCCATCTCACCCATGGACATCACTGCAGGAGGGCTCTACCCAAAAGAGGCCTAGCACCTGAAGACGCTATCTGCTATAAGCGAGGGCGAGTTTACAATTGGGCATATAGTTGTGCCACATCCAATGTTTACATTGGATGTGGCACAACTATATGCAGGCATATTGAACTCTGTGGCTCAAGCAATTTGGAAACAACTCCTCTTGGCACCTCTATGTTTTTAAACAATTGTGACTTTCAGTCTATAATACTGAGTTTCTTGTTTAAACTATACCCCCTGAAGAAGGAGGATTACATTTTCACTCCGAAACGCGTTGGGTACAGGAAACACTAGTCCGTTATATGTATTCTGATTTGTATGACAACACTGGAATATTTATTCTCACCATGTTTTTTTTATTAAATGTTGTGTATTTTTCATATTTCAATAAATACTTTTCATTTTAGAATATACCTTTTTACCATTTTGTGCCTTAAAAGGCCGCCACCTGGGGATCTTGTTTCATTTCTATCTGCTATAAGCAAACACCATTCTGGCACAGAGCCACCTAGTGGCAAACTAGCTAACTGCTCCTGCCTACAAGTTAAACTACAAGAAGCTAGGGAATTACTAGGTATCTATATCCATCCCGTTCTTTCTTATTTTTTCTCTCTAAAATTCTTATAACATTGTTTAGCCTCTTTAACCCCTAGGCGCCAAACGCATGGAAATATGCAGCCTCTCGGCGTCCGGGCCTTTTGGCGCCGAGCGGCCGCATAATTGCATGCAACAGCGGCGATAGCGCTGTGCCCTCCCATCGCAGTTACCGGCAGATATCTAATAGCTCCCAATCGGGAGCTTTCTGATCATGTGACCGCTATGACAGCCAATCACGGCGGTCACATGACCATGAGTTCCGGCCCTGCCTCCCGGCGTTCTTAAGCCCTTAAAGGACCGGCAGGTACCGGCTCGAAGGGGTTAAAAACAGGACAATATAAAAAAACAGGTCCGTAAAGAGAAGGGACCCTGTCCCCAGGTCCGCCATCTTTAAATTTTAGTTATTTTTAATTTATTTTTACCTTTGTCTCTTCTCCGCCACCTTCATGACCTCGCAGATCTGGGAATATCTCTCAGACACATTCTCCGTCAGGCCCCATTCCTCCAAATACGGCAACGTTTTATCGGGGCCAATCACTTTGGCCAATAGAAGTGCCACATTCTCCACAGTAATGCAGCTTGTCCAATCGGAATGGCCGTTGGTAAGGGCGTCGCCATTTGTCACGCCCTGGCGGTGAGCGCCGCAGGTCTGCGCTAAGTGCAGAAGACTTTTCCACTCGTCCATCGTCTCCGGTAACAGACCTGAGGAATGAAACAGAAGGTCATGAATGGAAAACCGAATGGAAATGCACAGCTTTGGGTTCATCTTGGTGTTTTTGTTTTAAAAATATTAAATAGTTTACTGTCCTTCAGATTTTAGGAGGGCCAGACTGGCCAGTGGGGGCAGAAAACCTCCTGGAGTTGGTGGTGGGAGTCAACAATGCCCCTTCATTGGTGTCAGTGGGAGGAATAGTGTCCCATCATTGGTGTCAGTGGGAGGAATAGTGTCCCATCATTGGTGTCAGTGGGAGGAATAGTGTCCCATCATTGGTGTCAGTGGGAGGAATAGTGCCCCATCATTGGTGTCAGTGGGAGGAATAGTGTCCCATCATTGGTGTCAGTGGGAGAAATAGTGCCCCAAGGGCCGGATAAAGGCAAGCAAGGGGCCACATCCGGCCCCCAGGCTGCAGTTTGGAGACCCCTGCTATAGAGAGTGTCACTTTAGTGACAGTTCGGAGTCTGCTGGGGCTGCTGACTTCACATCCAAGATGGCCTGATGAAGTCTCAGGGCTTTTGGAGTTCATATTTGGGAGGGTGGGGGGTACATAGGGCACAATGTTACACCCTAAATATGGATGTGTGAGAGAACAAACACTTCTAGGACTGTTGACCTTCTGGGTCCTCCACAGCGCTCACCGGTTCCTCCTGCTGACCTCTATATCAGTACAGTATACGGTGGTACCCCGGAGGTCAGCGACATGTCAGTGGTGGTCCTAGGCGGTCAAAAGGTCCATGAAAGTGCCGGTTTCCCAGCAGATTTCAGCGGATCGTTCCTAGTGATCAAAGCCAAGTTCAACAGGTTTGCAGGTATTGACCAATTTGAAAAAGATAACTGCAGTATGTGACAGGGTCACTTTAATGCATTCTGTAAAAACGAGGCGTACATGACTGTATTTCTGTCCTTGTGTCTAGTCCGTCCTTCCGAACACAAATAAAATATGAATAGGACATTTATCTACTAACCGTTATTCTCATCAATCAGACTCATGTCATCCAGATACACGATACTGGTCAGGGCTTCCAATCGTCTGTCCAGCTGCAGGCACAGCGTGATGAATCCCTGCCAATACCTAAAGTAAGAAAGAATCAGATCACATAAAGCGGAATAATCATCAAGTCAGAAAAAAACTGAAGACAGCAATACAAAATGATTAACCCTTTTATGACCAGAGATCACTAAAGCTTAGATAGCCAGGCCAAATTTAGCAGCTTGAGGAGAAAGAAAGAAAGAAAGAAAGAAAGAAAGAAAGAAAGAAAGAAAGAAAGAAAGAAAGAAAGAAAGAAAGAAAGAAAGAAAGAAAGAAAGAAAGAAAGAAAGAAAGAAAGAAAGAAAGAAAGAAAGAAAGAAAGAAAGAAAGAAAGAAAGAAAGAAAGAAAGAACTATATAATAGCCCTTGGGAAGGCCTGATTGCATAGTACTGATATCCATGACCGACGTGCAATATTATATATTTTTTTTATTACAGGATTTATATAGCGCCAACAGTTTGTATATGTATATATACACACCGGCCACTTTATTAGGTACAGCTGTTCAATTGCTTGGTAACACAAACTGCTAGCCAGCCAATCACATGGCAGCAACTCAATGCTTTTAGGCATCTAGACGTGGTGAAGACAACCCAGTACTAGCAAGGTGTACCTAATAAAGTGTCCGCCAAGTGTATACAGCTGCAGCTTTGAGAAAGAACGAAGGGACATCCATCAAAATGCATCAGCTCTCATGAACTCTTTATTCCACAATGGTCACTTGCCAGCAGACCATGCTGGGTGGAGCACCTGGTGGACGGTATTTAGCTTGACATATGCATATGTTCCTTTTCTTGATAGAGTACCTAATAAAGTATATGTATATATCGTTTTTGTTACATGTTTTTCTGTCCACCACACTAGCTTAGCAACTTAGCTATGGATCAGAACAGGACCAAGTGCTCCATACACTAGGTCCCCGGGGGGATTCACACACATTTAACAACTATATTGATACTTCTTCCTTAAATAGCTGTAAAACTTTATTTTCTTGTGCTTGCTCTAAACACATATTTCTCCTTTCTCTGCCAGATGTCTCTCTTCACTACAATTTCCCGAACTTCTGGTCAGGCAGCAAACACTAAGCACATCAGAGGTAGATATGTGATCTAATGCATGGGGACTACATGTCCCATGATTCCTCGCTGCCTGTAATGCACAACAAATTGAGCACAGCAACAGAGCACCTGAGCATGGCACCAAGTGGCATGTAACATGCACATCAGGGTGGCCACACTGGGGTATGGTGGCTACATTGCATAGCAGGGCATTATAGCCACTCTATAGATCAGTCTCTTTCCCAAACTTTTTACCCCAGAGGAGACACTAAAATAATTTTCAGGTCTCAGGGAACCCTTACTAAAACCGACTTGTTGGTTGTCAATAGGAAAAATGTCCCTTATATTGGTATTCAGTAGGGGGATTGCAGCCCTTACAGTGCCACCCTCAGTGGCGGCCCATCCATAAAGGGCGTAGGGGTGCCGCCCCCCTAATTCATGCGCCTGGCCCCTAATCTATATGCAGGGCGCCGGACCCATTGATTTCAATGGGGTTTTTTTTTTTTTTTTAAGCACAAGATTAGAGCCTGAAGCTTTAATTGGCTTCAAAAAGGGTGGACTCATGGTGCAGAGCACTGTTGTGCGACAATAGCGAATTAATATTTGCTATTGACTTCCCAATTCTCCTCCTAGCCAATCAGGAAGCGGGTCCTGAGACCCGATTGGCCAAGGAGTCTTAGGTCTCCCGGCTAATCGGGTCTCAGGACCCAGTTCCTGTTTGGCCAGGGAGGAGAAGCAATGGCCCCAGCTCTCAATGGCAAGCTGGAGCGACGAACAGCAGCCTTGCAGCCCAACCCCGGATCCTCGTCATCTGCCACCTAAGGTAAGCCTCTGATCGCCACCTTCCCGTCTGTCTCCTGCAAGGGGGAGGGGGAAATCTCCACCTTTCCATCCATCTCCCGCGGGGGGTGGGGGTTGGCAGGTTTGTTTTCCGATCCCACAAAATATTGAGCACCAGCCGCCACTGGCCTTACAGGCAGCTAAAAAAAATCATTGGTTTCATTCTGGCTCCACCAAATGGCATTGGCCCTGGAAGACACCATTACATGGGAGGTCAGACAGCAAAAGCTCCAGGAACCCATAGCAATAGCTGGAGGAACCCTGGTTGAGAATCACTGCCTTAGATGGAAATGAAATGCACCAAAATTTCAAAGGCTTATTATATAAAGTATGCCGCTACATTTTTTTTTATAAAGAAACCTTTGAAAGGCATTGAAACAAATCTTTGCAAGGCATTGACATCACCATTCTTGAGGTTGAATGAGAACAAGGGGTCAAGCTGCCCAGTAGCATTAGGTTAAGCTTGCCTTTGTGGTTTAGTCACGAGTACTAGCAAGGAGTACTAGGAGTCAGATGGGCAGTGCCAGGACAAGGTCATCTAGTACCCAGGGCGAAGATTCCAAACTGCCCCCACAATGTTCATGATGTGGAAGCTTGGAGGACCCTCCTACACCCAGCATTTCTCTCGCTTGTCATAATCACTGCCGCTGTCACTACTCCTGCCTTGTCACACTTGTAACAGAAGGAAGGCGCCCCCATCCCTACAGTAAACCTATGGCACCCAGGGCAACCATCCTTCCCGCCCACCCCTTGTCCTGGCCCAGCAGACGGGACAAGTTCCTTACCCAGCTGTCCTGCAGATATTCAGCATTTTCTCTTTGGTTACAAAGTCAGATGGCAGTTCAATTAAAAGAGACATGAGATGTCCATAGCCCCAGGTGAACAAGTGTGAGCGGGGTCTGCGGAGAACAGAAAATGTACAATTAGTTCACAGATTTACTTTTTTGAAAAACCAAAGAAGGATCTCAAAGTACTGCTGAGCAACAGCTTTAAAAAAGAACTCCAGGTGTGGATATTTTCACATAGTTACATTGTTCCAGCTCGGACCAATGTAACCATGTGCAGCCGTGGCCAAAAGTTTCGAGAATGACACAAATATTAACTTTCACAAAGTCTGCTGCCTCAGTTTTTATGATGGCAATTTGCACATATACTCCAAACTGTTATGAAGAGTGATCAGATGAATTGCAAAGTCCCTCTTTGCCAGGAAAATTAACTTAATCCCATAAAAAACATTTCCACTGCATTTGTGAAGAAGGCTTCAGCAAGCGCCAGGACCGTCTCCTACAGTGGATTCAGCTACGGGATCGGGGCACCACCAGTGCAAAGCTTGTTCAGGAATGGCAACAGGCAGGTGTGGGTACATCGGCACACACGGTGAGGAGAAGACTTTTGGAGAATGGCCTGGTGTCAAGAAGGGCAGCAAAGAAGCCACTTCTCTCCAGGAAAAACATCAGGAACAGACTGATATTCTGCAAAAGGTTCAGGGATTGGACTGCTGAGGACTGGGGTAAAGTCATTTTCTCTGATGAATCCCCTTTCCGATTGGGGCATCTGAAAAATGTTGTCCAGAGAAGAAAATCACCTTTTCTTCTCTGGACAATGTTTTTCAGATGCCCCAAACAATCGGAAAGGGGATCCTACCCTCAGTTCTGTGTCATGCCAACAGTAAAGCCTCCTGAGACCATTCATGTGTGGGGTTCCTTCTCATCCAAGGGAGTGGGGGGCTCACTTACAATTCTCCCTAAGAACACAGCCATGAATAAAGAATGATACAAAAACATCCTCCGAGAGAACTTCCCCCAACCATCAAAGAACAGTTCGGTGAGGAACAATGCCTTTTCCAGCATGGTGGAGCATCTTGCCATAAGGCAAAAGCGATAAGTGGCTTGGGCAAAAAAACATGGAAATTTTGGGTCCATGCCCAGGAAACTCCCCAGAACTTAATCCCATTGAGAACTTGTGGTCAATCCTCAAGAGGCGGGTGAACAAAAAACCCCACAAATTCTGACAAACTCCAAGCATTGATTATGCAAGAATGGGCTGCAATCAGTCAGGATGTGGCCCAGAAGTTGATGACAGCATTGCAGGGAGAAGTCTTGAAAAAGAAGGGTCAGCACTGAAAACATTGACTCTTTGCATAAACTTCATGTGATTGTCAATAAAAGCCTTTGACACTTATGAAATGCTTGTAATTATACTTCAGTATACCATAGTAACGTCTAAAAAACACTGAAGCAGCAGACTTTGTGAAAATTAATATTTATGTTATTCTCAGCATTTTTGGCCACAGCTGTATATACCATACCTGCAGAATCACTCCAGAACAGGGGGTCTCCAAGCTTTCTAAGCAACGACCAGTTTATTGACCTTCAGACTTCAGGGGAGCCGGATTGTGGCCAGCGGAAGTGGAAATATTCTTGTCATCAGTGGGAGTAAACATTGTCACATTTGTTATTAGGGGGGAGAAATTGCGATCCATCGTTGGCATTATAGGGATAAATAGTGCCCCATTATTGGTGTCCGTGGGAGAAATGGTGCCCCATTGTTGGTGTCAGTTGGCAGAATAGTGTCTCGTATCAGTGAGAGGAATAGTGCCCCAAGTGTCAGATAAAAGGCAAGCAAAGGGCCGCATCCGGCCCCCGGGCCACAGTTCAGAGACCACTGCTCTAGAAGCTGGAAATCACTCTAGTTGGCATCGCTAATCCAGTGACCTCCATTTTCTGGGTCCTGTGCTGCCCTGCTGCACTCAGAATGCAGGAGGTCGGCTGCTCAACATGGGCACCATTCTGTGAATGCTTTGCACTCTCTCTTTTAATGAATGCAAAGTATTCTCTGATTGGACAAAGTAGAGATTATGACCTCACTGCCCCGCATTTCCATCTGGTCCAATCAGAGAACGTTTGCATTCATTCATATGATGCAAAGTGTTCCCTGAATGGTGCCCTAGTTGAGAAAGTGACCGCCTGTGTTCATAATGGCAGGACAGCTCAGCACAGGACCTGGAATCTAGTGGAGATTAGTGGAATAGCTGTGTCTATTACAGTGATCTCCGATCTTCCATGTTCCCCATTATTAAGCCCCGTAGGTGAGACGAAACGCGTTTGGGTGTACAGCCTGAATGGAGCCCGGGCTGAGGCGGTTTTCACGTTCCATACACAGGGTTTTGTTGTGATCTGCGGCTTAGGGACCTTTCTTATTTCGTATTGCCTATATATAGTTACATTGGTCAAAGCTGGAACAATGCAACTATGTAAAAATATCCATACATGGAATTCATCTTAAACTTTGAAGAGTTTCAAAGTCACTTACCTGGGGTTTCCAGTGCTGTCAACAGTGCTTGAAGAGTGGGGGGCATCATGGGAAACTGCTAGTTGTAGCCAGTCTAACTTTAAGGATTCCGGTTGAGCAAGAGACTGTAACAGGAATAATCTACAATAAAAAAAACAAACAAAAAAAACACACATTAGTCTTACTTACTAAGAATCTGTATCTAATGCTTTTGGTACAAATTTTCCAGTTCTGCTTTCTTGGTGTACTTTTGATATATTAGGCGTCAGTGTTGGTGCAAGAATGTCTGCCTACACAGACAAAAATGCATTTTGAGCCTTACCTTGACCCTAACCTAGATCAAGCCTTGATCTTGCTATTTTTTTTTCTCTATTTTTATCATTATCCACTTGACCTCAAAGATTTATCCCCCCTTCATGACCAGGCCATTTTTTGCTCTACAGCATTGCGTTACTTTAATGGCCAATTGCGCGGTCGTGCTAAGCTGTACCCAAATAAAATGTATGTATTTTTTTCCCCACAATTAGAGCTTTCTTTTGGTGGTATTTAATAGCCACTGGGCTTTTTATTTTTTTGCGCTATTACCAAAAAAAGACTGACAATTTTGAAAAAAAAAATTTTTTTTTTACTTTCTAAATAAACTAAAAAAAAAAAAAAACGCCTTGGATTTCCTCTGTTCCCCCTTACAGTGGAATTGGGTTATTCCAGTTTTTTTGTCCCATGTTGTCCATTTTCACCATGTGTTTGTTTTTACCATCCATCACGTATTGTGTAAATATTTGTGTAACAATACATTTTTAATTTTATAAGGATCACGTTTGTTCATGGTCCATTAAAGTCCCATTTTTGAGGAACTTTTTTGCACATCACATTTTTTTGAGGTCGCTTAGAGGGGATAGTTCACCTCCACAACACCAACCATTAACCCTTTCATGACTAAGCCTATTTTTGAAATTTGGTGTTTACAGGTTAAAATCCATATTTTTTGCTAGAAAATTACATATATATTTTTTTTAGCAGAGAATCTAGAGAATAAAATGGAGATTGTTGCAATATTTTATATCATACGGTATTTGTGCAGCGGTGTTTTAAACGCAAATTTTTGGGAAAAGGGACACTTTCATGAATTTTAAAAAATCCAAACAGTAAATTTACCCCAATTTTTTCTATAATGTGAAAGATGATGTTACGTCGAGTAAATAGATACCAAACATGTCACACTTTATAATTGCATGCACTCGTGGAATGGCGACAAACTACGGTACCTAAGAATTTCCATAGGCGCTGCAAGTTTTTTTTACGGTTACCAGGTTAGAGTTACAGAGGAGGTCTAGTGCTAGAATTATTGCTCTCGCTCTGACGATCGCGACGATACCTCACGTGTGATTTGAACACCGTTTACATATGCGGGCGCGGCTTCCGTATGCGTTTTCTTTGCTGCGCGAGCTCGCGGGGACGGGGCGCTTTAAAAACATTTTTTTTCTTATTTATTTTATTACATTTTTATATTTATAAATGGTGTTAAAAAAAAATAAAAAAATTGATGACTTATATTGCTGTCACAAGGAATGTAAACATCCCTTGTGACAGTAATAGGTGGCGACAGGTACTCTTTATGGAGGGATCGGGGGTCTAAAAGACCCCCGATCCCTCCTTTGCACTTCAAAGTATTCAGATCGCTGAAAACTGCGATTCTGAATACTGTGTATCTTTTTAAAATCGGCGCCATTGGCAGCCGAGTAAACGGGAAGTGACGTCATGACGTCGCTTCCACGTTTACATTTAGAAGACTGGAACGAAGCCGCCCACAGCTTTGTTCCAGCCCGCCCCCAGCTGCCGGAGGCAGCCGATTGGTCACCGGGCCTCTCGATCGAACGGGAGGCCCGGTAACAGCGGCGGGAGGGGGGACATCCCCTCCCGCTGCTCCGGTATAACAGCCGAGTGGCTTTTAGCCTCATCGGTTGTTATACCCGGAAAGCTGATCGCCCGCTGTAAAAAACGATACCGGGATGATGCCTGCAGCTGCGGGCATCATCCCGGTATAACCCCGGAAAACTGAGTACGCACATCTGCGTACGCTCGGCAGGAAGGGGTTAAAAGTCCAGACCCCAACCATCTGCATTACATGCACATGCATGGAGGTTGCGGCACGGTCCCTTGCACTTGAATGGGTCACTTTTGGAGTTGGCACCGTCTGCCAAACGTGACCGGTTGTTACATAGTAGGTGAGGTCGAAAAAAAGACACAAGTCCAACCTATGTGTGTGATTATATGTCAGTATTACATTGTATATCCCTGTATGTTGCAGTCGTTGTGTAGTACTCATCCAAGCAGCAGCCACCGGTTTTGTCCCAGGTTTTTCATAGCTGGGACCCCGATGAGCTCCTGGTAAATGTCAGTTGGGCTACCTTAGAGGGCAGCAGCCCTCCAGGCTGGGAACCTCTCCCCCCCGGACAATAGCAGGGCTGCCTCTGGCCCCAGACTATCTATGCACTCTACAGCCCCCTACTGGAAGGCCTACCCCCAGGTATTGGATGGAACCACATAAAATATTCAGACTGCTTCTTTGACTCTCTCAGCCCAGAACTCTCCAGAAAACAGGGGGAAGCAGTCAAACCTGCAGCCTACAAAACCCTGAACAGCCCAAAGCAATCACAAGCTGCTCTACTGATTACAGGAGAGCTACAAGAACCAATATTACCTAACCTACCCAGCAACCTATCTAGGAGGGTTCTACAGTTGTATAACTGCAGTGCAACAATATGTACAGACATGGTCACCAGCCATGTTCATTTTGCAGCTGCGCGCTCACGGTAAGTTAAACCACGTCTATTTTTACCTCCCCTTGGCCGGCCATGCAGAAAAGACCAAAATGAAATCTATAAAATACCGGCAAAGCCTCAGACAGGTATGGTCCTCTCTTCACCTTACCTTTGCTGTTCAGGTTTGGTCTTGATGAGATTGTCCAAGTAGGCCAAAAAGTGCCCTGGATTGGCCCTGCAAAGATGCTTAACGTCCACCGGTAAGATCGATGGGTAAAACTTGGGGAGGGATCTCACTGCCGATTCGCCAAATTTGTCATAAATCCTAAATGGAATCAAAATAATAGATAAAACGTCCATCGTACTCAACTCTAATTTTGCACTCTGAGGTCACCACTGCGAGAATTATTTTATCGGCCATTACTATCAAATAAAAGCAGCAGTGAATTCACAAAGATTTCAGCACAGGTTATCATTTCTTACAGGTCAATTCCAGAAAAAAAAAAAATTATTTTAGTTTTCAGCTTTGGTATTTTGTCATTACTTCAGATAATATAATATGTTCATTTTCTTAGAGGTACAAACTAACTTTTAGTTGCTTATTGCAAAAATAAATACATTTTTATTCTTTTTGACCATTGTTCATTAAACATTTTTAAGATCAGACAAATATGATTCCTGGTACGAAGCCAAGCAAAGTTATTTGTAAATGGAAAAGAAAATTTAAAAAAATAGATGTCTTTGTTTAAAAAAATTGTGCACTTTTTTTTTAAATGACAGTGAAAAAAAAATAACAAATGAATAAAAATAAAGAATCGTGGAAAAAAATAGAAATTGAAAAAAAAAAAATAATAATAGGTAAGAGAAGGTGAGGAAGGAGTTAATGAAGGTTGGTTATGATTAGCAAAGGAACATTATTTAATTGTATGGTTTCTTTAACCAGAAAAGGTTATCACTTATTAAAGGTCAATTCCAAGAAAATGATTTTAGTTTCCAGCTCTTGTATGTTTATATCTCTTATGGGCCAGAGCAATTTTTACATTTTCAAAATGGGCCTTTTTATTTGGCGATAATTTTGCCATTACTTAACGTAACAAAATAAAAAAACGTTACATTTTTCAGAGTGACAAACCAGGCTTATTTTGTTGCTTATTACAAAAATGAAATATATTTTTATTCTTTTTTTTTTGGCCATTGTTCATTTAAAAAAAAAAAAAAAAAAAAAAAGAAAAATAGTTTTAAAAATTAGACTAATATGGTTCCTATTGTTTAAAAAACGTGTGCAGTTTTTTTTTATTTGACACTGAAAAAAATAATGGAAGGGAAATGAAACATGGAAAAAAAAAATAAAAAAAATCAGGAGAAAAATAATAGCTAATTGGAGAAGGTGAGGAAGGAGTTAATAAGAGCAGGTTAGGATTAACTAAGGGATGATGGGGCTAGGGATGATGATGATGATGATGATGATGAATGAAACTATGTTAAAATATATATTAATATAGCTTCCTTAACTATTATTATTATAACCCCCTAGTTAATCATAACCAGCTTTTATTAACTCCTTCCTCACCTTATCCACTTAGCTATTTTTCTCCTGATTTTTTTTTTCTACTTCTTATTTTTTTTTCCATGTTTCTTCATTTCCCTTACTTTATTTTTTTCAGTGTCAAATAAAAAAAGCGCACACATTTTTTAAAACAAAAACTTTTCTTTTCCCCATTTACAAATATCTTTGCTTGGCTTTGTACCAAGAATCATATTATTCCTATTTTAAAACAATTTTTTTTTTTTTTTAATTGTATGGTTTCTTTGACCAATGTCATATACAAAAATCATAGGTCACACCTCTGGTTTCCATATGAATGAAATAATAAATATAACCATATACTGTATTACTCAATGACAACTGAAGACTATCTGCAAGTGTCAAATTACATTTTGAAACCCGGGGGTTTTCTGGGCTATCTCCTAAGTTTAAAAACCTCAGCTGGTAAATAAAAAAAAAACGGGCAAAGGTCAGAATTTCTGTCTGGTCTGTAATGCTTTTGGTGACCCCATTAGAGCATTTTTCTTATTTCCTGCCCTTGTGGCACCAGAAAAAAGGAAAGAGGGTGAAGGGGGTGTCACTGGCACAGGAGGGCTTATGAAGCAATAAGAACCTACCCTGTTTCCCCGAAAATAAGACCTAGCGTGATTGTCGGTGATGGCTGCAAATAAGCCCTACCCCCCCAAATAAGCCCTACCCTGTTTCCCCGAAAATAAGCCCTACCCTGAAAATAAGCCCTTCAAGGACTTTAACTAGGGCTTATTTGGGGGGTAGGGCTTATATTGCAGCCATCACCGACAATCACTCTAGGTCTTATTTTCGGGGAAACAGGGTAGTTAAAAAGGTTCTTGCCCTTCCCCAAGGAAGAAAAAAAAAAAAAAAACATTTATACTTGTAAATTTAAATTTTTGGAGAAAATTATAAAGATAAAAAATAGGGAGTGAAGGCAAAATAATTCCATCTTCGTGAATTAAGTTTAAAACCTGGAATGTGCAATGAGCCCCCCCGTCCACCAGGACTCAGCGACGGCCCCTTTTATGGAAGTCCCACCTCCAATAATTTCCTATTGGCCATGATCACACCTATACTTTTTCTTGCAGAATGCTTAGGAAATGCGATTCATTCTTCCATGTACTGAGTGTTCTGTCCTGCCACATAATGACGGGTGGTCAGTTCTCTGATCTACAAGATAAAAGCTGTCCGGTTTGGGGTGACCTGGTAAAGGGGACATTTGGATGACACACCTGGATACATAGGCGAGGAGAAGAGGGCTGTCCCAGGGCTCCATATCCTTCAGTCTCTGCACCGCGCTCACCAGATCTCCTTTCTCTATGGCCAACACCAACGGACCCGGACCGGCCAGATCTGCGAGCGAATGAGATAAAATGTTGTTAGGACTACAATCTAGCAAGCTAGCCTTAAAATACATTAAAAGCGGTTAAACCTCAGATATAAAAATGTGAACAAAGCACATCCCTCTATAGCGTGTACTTGTCTCAGTCCAGAGGACCAAGTGTCATTTCTGTCTGCTGCCTCCTTCCTCCGCTATCAGCACAAGTCACTTCTGACAAATTTTCCTGACACCATGAAAAAAAATGGTGACAGGGGAGAGAGCTCCAGCTGACTGATAGCCTCAGCTCTGTTCCTGTGTGCTTTTTTTTGGGGGGGGGGGGGGGGTGTCCCTTCCCTTCAATCAGCTCTTAAAGTTCATCTCACTGATGTAACTTCAGCTCCCCGCCCCCTGCTTTTCAGAGCTGAGAGATCCTGTGTAGATTCCTCACTTTGAATGGATGTTGGGGAAAGATGGCTTTAGATAAACAGGTACAACTTAGATAGAAGGCTTTGTGTCCTCTCTGTGTATGACCTGAGACCAGTCACTTCACTGGGTATGTTTACAACCACTTTAAAGAGGTATTAAACCCAAAAATAAAACACTTATTATGTTTCAGCTTACCAATTCTTAGATGTGATGGCTGCATTTGTTTCCTTTTTTAGGCTTTCTTTCCTGTATTTTCACCTAAGGATTAGTAAGCTGCAATATAATGTTTGATTTTAGGTTTAATACCGCTTTAAAGTGGTTGTAAACATACCCAGGGAAGTGAATGACCTCAGGTGATACACAGAGATGAAACAAATCCTTCTATATAAGTTGTACCTGTTATTCTACGGGTCGTCTTTCCCTACATCCATTCAATGTGAGGAATTTACACAGCAAGATTGTCATTTTTCCAAAGCACAAGCTCTCCAGCAGAATGTATCACTTTACATAGATGAGACAAACCATGCAACACTTTTCCCAAAAAGGAAAAAAAAAAAAACATTTTGCTGTAATGGATTATAAAGTGCGAGCTGGAGTCTTGCTTCTATTTGTCAGTGCATCTAAAACTGCCAATACATTTATCACTAACCTACCCACCAGATTGACAATGCTGCCGTCTGCTCTACCTCCTGTGCACCTTCATACAGAGTTGTGTCTCACCAATACAGGAGGTGTGTTACTGGCTCCAGATCACAAGGTAAAATCAGAGGGAAAAAGAAAATGAATGCAGCCACCACATCTAATGATTATTAAGCTGCAGTATATACTGTATACAGTGACGGTTGGTGCTCAAAATTTTTGAGGGGCGCAAAAAAACTGCATGTTTGTGTTATGTTGACTGTATTTTATGTTTTGTATATTATGTATATGCCTATATATACTTGTATCGTTCTGAAATGAATTGAAATGGAATGTTAAAAAAAAATAAATAACGCAGTGCCGTGTCACAAAAAAATGGTCTGGTCAGGAAATGGGGGGGAGGGGGTAAATCCTCTGGAGGTCAAGTATGTTGCCATCATACAATACAGTGGTCTTTTTTAAAGGCTTTTCCATGGCAAAGGAGTTCAATTCTTCTCTAGTTGATGAAAGCCTTTTACGTGATAGAACACAAGCTCACTCTTAACAGAATACTTTGCCCACATTAGACCCTCAGTACCCAGAAACACTAAAATTGTTGTGTTGCAAAATTTGGAACAAAAATATTCAAAAACATCAATATTACCTTTTAATCCTTCAATGTAAGTGTCCCAGAGGCTGGGGACGTCACTGTAAATCAGCGCGAGGCATCGCTTTAGCCTTTTGAGGTCCAGCAGGAAGAGGTACTTCCGTATAAAGCGGCAGGCACTTGGGTTCCCACCAAGGCAAGCCTCACTAGCGAAAACATTATATTCTAGGCACATAATAGCTAGCTGGGAGAGGTCTCGATGAAGAGGTTCTTCTATGAAACACGGAGCACGTACTCTGAAGACGAAATCTTCCTCCACCCTGGAACAGACAGATGGTTTCCTCTCGATCTCTTCAATGTCAGATGAATCTGTTGCAGCGCTGTCTGCTTCCCCTGAGGAGTTCAGCGATGTCTCACATGAGCCAGAGAGGTCCTGGGGACTGAGAGCCTTCTCCAAGTTCATCAACCAGTCTTTTAAGACCTTTCCCATTTCTTCCACGTTAAACAACACCTGGGAGTCCTGAAGTTTATGCCTGAAATATTTTTTTGAAAAAATTACTCATTCTGCTACTCCTGTTATGGAATATCCTTTAGTAGACAAGCCCATATTGGTCCAACTCCATCCCCAAACTGTCTTGCTATCTTCTTATAAAAAGCACATCCCACGTAGCCCAATATTCGAACTGCCCACTACCTTCTCTATATACTCCCTTGCCCTCTACAGGTGTCTAGTGCAGCCTTTCTCAAACTTTATAACCCAGAGGAACCCTTAAAAAAATGCAGGTCTTAGGAAACCCCTTATGCAAGGAATAAATCAGGAGTCAGTGGGAAATAATAAATTACCCTCTTATTGTGGTGGTCTGATTGCCACCCTGCCATGTAGTGTTGGTCCCAGAACATCATAAAGGGCCTTCAAACTTTCTAAACAAAGGGGCCAGTTTACTGTCCTTCAGACTTTAGTGGAGCCAGATTGTGGCCACTGGGAGTACAAAATGTCCCAACATCAGTGGGAGTAAACAATCCCTCATCATTGGTGTCAATGGGAGGAAATGTGCCCCATCATTGGTGTCAGTGAATAAAATAGTGTCCCAAGGGCCAGCAAGAAGCAAGCATCATTGGTGTCATTGGAAGGAATTGTGCCCTTCATAGGTGTCAGTGTATAAAATAGTGCCCAGAGGGCTGGAAAGAAACAAGCAAAGGGCCACATCAGGTCCTCAGGCCGCAGTTTGGGGACCACCGAGATAGGAGATAAATCAACCACAGTTCAAGGAAACCCTAGCAACCTCTGGAGGAACCCTGGTTGAGAATAAACTAGAATGTGTTAGACCAGTCAGAGGACACAGTTGGGGCTCTGGTGTCCACTTCACTCCCCATCTCCTCATGTTATGAAGCTTTGCACTCTCAAGTTTGATGAACTCAGGGTTGTATCTGTTTTGTTCAGATACTCTATATCTCTTGCTGCTTGAGTTTATATGTACTTCTACTCCGCTCATTAAAAGCGGACCATCAATTAAAATTTCCCCGTAGCCTCCATCTAACCCTCCCATATCTCTGTTACACATTTTGAATTCATTTTTGTAATTTTTTTTTGGGGGGGGGGGGAGGCGCGAATACCTTTTTTTCAGCAGGTACTTGCTCCCTCGTCTTTACTCCTAGACTTGGCTAGCAGGATGTTGGTCTTGGTCCACCTGCAGCCTCCTGGGATAATGTCATATATTTCAGGAGTCTATGGGACCAGTCAATCCCAGGAAGTGACAGCAGGCTTTCCAATCCAAGATGGCGGCACAAAACATAACGGGCAAAGAAGGCTTGTAAAGGCATTGCTGGACCTTATAGACTGGTAAGTATGTCTTTCGGCAGCTATAGTGCTTGAGAATTAATGAATTTGGCAAAGCTTTGTGGACTTCCATCATCCAATAATGTACAAACAAATATAGTGTTTTATTTTTTATTTTTCCTTGCGTGTTATCCTTTGCAAAGTGAGTTTTCACCACATTGGCTAAGCTAAGGAAAATTTCCCTTCCCAATTCATTTCCAAGCATCCAGTTACATCAACACTGTAATGATGAAGAAGCATTACAGCTGCCAGTTCTAAATGTCCCCACCAAATACATAAAATAGTCACCACTCACATGGCTTCCAACGTTGCAAGCTTCAGTTCTCCCAGCAGAATTTCCTCCACAGAAGGTGTTGGTGGTTGGGGAGGTTCTATCCTACAGAATAAAGTCATAGACCATTAGATACTTATTACTTTGTACCATGTATAACAGACTTGATGCCTTATAATGGCCCATTACAAGCGAATGACCACAGTAGGACACGTAGCCACCAGTGTAAGTTGCTTAATGACCCAAAAGCAGTAGTTTAGTGCTTCGTACTTCTGCCTTGCACTAGGGTCCCTGGTTCTATTACTGGTCAGGACACTATCTACATGGAGTTTGCATGTTGTACCTGTGCTTGCATGGGTTTCCTCCCATACGTGAATGTCATCGGTAACTGGCTTCTTTCCTAAAAGGCCCTAGTATGTGTAAGAATTAAGGATGGAGACCTTAGATGAGCCCTTTTCAACACATAGAAACCCTGAAATAACTGTTCGGTCTCAGGGAACCTCTGCTAATAATAACTGTTAGTTTGTCAGTGGAAAGAATGCTCCTTACACTTGTGGTCATTGGGAAGCATTACACCCCTACAGATAGCTAAGGTCAATGATGTCAGTGGGAACTTATCTGAGAGGCAGAAATCTCTAGCAATCTCTGGGAGGAACCCTAGGTGAGAAACCTTGCCTTAGATTGTAAGCTCCTTGAGGAGAGGGACTGATAGGAGTGTACAGTATGCATCAAATGATGTGTATAATGTGGCCTCTATATAAATAAGTAAACAAATAAAAAGGACAGGTGGACCATCAGCAGACATGGTGAGAGCCACATCGGGAGATTTCTCCAGCCTGCAGATGGCAGTGTGCCCCTCTCTCTCTGCGCACTCGCTGTGCACACAGAATGAAGTACAGTGTTAGAAATCATTACAATGTGTAAAAAAATATCACAAATGCATCTTGTTCAGCTTATCACTAATCTGCTGCAAATAACTCACTCAGTCTTTTCTTCTTCTTGTTGGGCCAAACCATCCATAGGCACTTCATGGGGGTGCTCTTCCTCCTTGGCCTCCTGCTTCCTCCTTATTTCAGGACTCATGTGGAGGGTACCGATTTTCTCAGTGGTTTTTCTAACAAAGCTTGAGACACTGAAACCAGAGAAAAACAAAAAATGAACCAACTCGTGCATGGCCGCTAGAGAGCTGGAGACGGTTTTAGACTTGAGAAAATACACTGGGACTGGTCTTATGTCCGCAGTTTAACCACTTCAGCTCTCATACCTTTTTTCCCCCTTATGGACTGGAGCAATTTTTACATTTCCACCATGGGCCTTTTTAAATGACTTTGTCGTTGCTTAAAGCGGAGTTCCACCCAGAAATGGAACTTCCGCTGATCGGATTCCTCTCCCCCCCCCCCCCCCCCGGTGCCGAATTTGGCACCTTTCTGGGGGGAGCGGATGGATACCTGTCACATCCAGGTATCTGCTCCCACTTCCGGGTAAAGATCTATGCAATGTCTGGCCCCTCCTCCTTCCCTCCCACTGTCTTCTGGGAGACACACGGGTCCCAGAAGACAGCAGGGACCATTTAGAACGTGCAGCATGACTCGCGCATGCACAGTAGGAAACAGGCTGTGAAGCCGCAAGGCTTTCGACTTTTGAAGCACCTGATTAGAGCCATAGGCTCTAAACAGCTTAAAAAAAAAAAAAAAAGGTGATCTCGGAGCGCAGAGCACAGATGTGTTAGAAAAGCAAATGAATATTTGCTTTTCTAACACTGAACCGCCTCTCCGGGTCTAATACCCGTCACCTGCTTGGCTGAAGGCACAGGTGCCCCCTTTGGACGCCTAGCAGAACGGAAGGAGAGACGCATGGAGGACACAGGAGCCGTCCCACAGCTCACTGCCGTCACCCGCTGCCTGACCCTCCACCAAGATGGGGTAAAAGCCGGGCAGACAGCATGCGGGGGCCACAGTGTCTGCATTAGATGGGGCACAAGTGGTGGCATATGATGGGGCACAAATGGCGGCATATGCTGGGGCACAAGTGGCTGCATATGATGGGCACAGTGAGGTTGCAATTGATTGTTTTTTTTTTTTTCCAGTAATTTTTCAGTTTGTTTGCGCCCCCCAAAAATTTTAAGCACCAGCCACCACTGAGAGGACTTAAAAAGGGTAACTCCACTTTCGTGGGGGCATTTCACAGCTCCTGAAACGCGTGGGATTGCACCCTTGAATTTCTATGATGCAATTAATACTTTTGGACCCCAAAAGTATTTTGTGTTGGACTTTAACACCAATCTACATTATAATCCACAACAGTAAATCATGCCTCCTGTAAACTGGTCAGTGTTACCGATGGGCAATTCTTTACCTTTCCTTGACAGCTTGCAGGGACATGCGGGGTGAGGTGGAACGGAATGGCAGTGAGAGATTGAACGGGAGGATGGGTTCGGTCCGATCGCTGTCCATGGTCACAGAGGCATGAGAGGCGGTGTCTGATGGGCAGAACATGCGGGAGAACAGGTAACATAATGACAGTGAGACAGACCACATCAATGTGCACACAACATGCATCAGCTGATCCGTGATATCGGAAATGTAGTTCAGAACAAGGACAAAAAAAACAAAAACAAAAACAAAAACCTTTTTTTTCTTTTTTTTTGTGCAATAAATATTAAAAAAAAAAAAACACCCCATCAAAAATACAATTATTCTTATAAATAAATTGCATATTTGTAAAATATGTTTTTTTTCATTTGCATGATATCTAAGCCCATATATTGTTGAAGCCTATGCATTTCCCCATAGAAAATATACATTTTAATTTATTTCAGGTACTTATATAGCGCCGTCATTATATATATATATATATATATATATATATATATATATATATATATTACATATACATACATATACATACACATATATATACATACATACTAGGGCCAATTTACCTACCAGCATGCCTTTGGAGTGTGGGAGGAAACCAGAGTAACTGGAGGAAACCCACGCAGGCACAGGGAGAACATGCTAACTCCAGGCAGGTAGTGCCATGGTTGGCATTCAAACCGACGACCCCAGTGCTGCTAGGTGGAAGTGCTAACCACTTAGCCACCATGCTGCACTTCTAAATACAGTGACATGTCATGATTTCTATAAAATAATAAGTCCAAAGATTTATTGTAGCAGATATTACGGCTTAAAGTGGAGGGCCACCCTAAAAAAAAAAAAAAAAAAAATTGCACCAAAAATCTGAAAAAAAAAAAAAGTGAAAAAAGAAAAAAAAAAAAAATTTACTTACCTGAAACCCTTGTTGCTAGGCAGTCTTCCTAATCTGCCTCTTCCTATTCCGCGGCGTGTCCTGCTCCTCGGGTGAGCGGCCCCCGTTGCCTTCTGGGAACTGTGCGTGTTCCCAGAAAACCACGGGGCCATTCACAGAGCGCAGCGCCGCTCGCGCGTGCGCAGTAGGAAACTGGCAGTGAAGCCACAAGGCTCCACTGCCTGTTTCCCTTAGTTAGGATGGAGGTCCCGGACCCGAGAGCCGAGGGACGGGTCGGCCTCGGGCGGCCGACATCGCGGGCACCCAGGACAGGTAAGTCTACTTATTTAAAGTCAGCAGCTACAGTGTTTGTAGCTGCTGACTTTAAATTTTTTTTTTTTCCCCGGTCGGAACCCCCCTTTAAATCATTAGGTAAAGTTTAACGATTTGTTATTTTTCTGACACGTTTCGAGGACAGAGTCTGCTTCCTCTGTGAATCTTTCTAGGGCAATGGATAATACAACAAAAATGGTACATACACTCACTGGCCACTTTAGTAGGTACACCTGTTCCATTGCTTGGTAACACAAATTGCTAATCAGCCAATCACATGGCAACAACTTAATTATTATACAGAATTCTTGCTGGTGGAGTATCCAAGACTTATTATTATTATTATTATACAGGATTTATATAGTGCTAACAGTTTGCACAGCGCTTTACAATATAAAGGGGGGGAACAGCACAATTACAGTACAGTTCAATACAGAAGGGACAGGAGGGCCCTGCTTGTGGAGCTTACATTCTAAAGGGAGGGGGGTGGTGGTACAACAGGTAATAGCTGCGGGGGATGATTTGATGGGGGTGGCTCGGGTACAGTTGTTAGGTGGGTGTGGGATAGGCTTCCCTGAATTAAGTGAGTTTTCAGGGATCTCCTAAAAGGTGGACAGGGTAGGGAGTTCCAGAGGATGGGAGAGGCTCTAGTGAAGTCCTGTAGGCGAGCATGGGAGGAGCTAACAAGGAAGCTAGAGAGCAGGAGGTCCTGGGAGGAGCGGAGAGGGCGATATCTGCAGATGAAATTGGCGATGGGTGAGATGTTGTGGATGGCCTTGTTTTGTTGTGGTCAGCATTTTGAATTTTATACAGTGGGGTAGGGGAAGCCAGTGAAGGGATCGGCGGAGAGGAGCAGCAGTCACGGATCGATTAGTGAGATTATTAGTCTAGCAGCATTCATAATAGACTGAAGGGGGGATAGCCTGCGTAAGGGTAGTCCATTAAGGAGAGAGTTGCAGTAGTCGAGGCGGTATAAAACCAAGGAGTGAATAAGTTGCATTGTGGTGTCATTAGTCAGGAAGAGTCAAATTCTGGAGGTGATGTGGTGAAGCCGCGTAGCCGACTTGCTGAAGTTCAAACCGAACATCAGAATGGGGAAGAAAAGGGGATTTAAAGCCTTGGTTAACCCCAAAAAAATTAAATAAAGATCCTGTTCCCTTAAAGCATGTTATACAGCACAGTGCTTGTGCTGTATAATTTGGACCCCTATATCACCTGAAATATCTGGCTGATCCCATCTGGCTATACCCTCCCCTCTGCAAACTGACCACGATAATCATGGCTGCCGAGCCCTGACACCGTGGTCAGTTTGCGTGATTCCGTCATCCGCAGCCCGCTGTCTGTCTCCTGTGTCCTTCTCCCCCCTCCCCTCTCTGCTCGTACCAGTGACCGCGCTCCGAATCATCTGTGGGTATAGGGTTCTGTATATAGAGGTTTAATTTATGGTTATTCATTTTTTCTATCGGTTATACTAGATAGATTGTGCAACTATGGAATGTATGGGGAAGGTAGCAAGGCCTCATTGGAACAAAGCTTATGGCTGTGTGTGTGTGTGTGTGTGTGGGTGGAATGACACCCTTGTATGGTGAAACACATGTGGGTGGGGCTTCAGGGGGCGGTGCCAGAAGCAGGGAACAATGGTCTGCTTTTACAAAGGATAAGGCTCTGTGCCATTTACAAGGTAATGATACTGGCAGCTCTAGAGGGTGCAGCCAGCTGCCTCTGATGTCTGGTAATGGGAGCAGCTCAGAAGCTTCACTTGGTCACCAACGTCAGTTTAAATGATAATCTGTAACTATATGTGGCTGGAATGCAGATCTGGATGTACAGACCCATTCCTGAAATATAACCCAATCAATGAGCAGCATTTACCCGATTCCACATGCTCATCCTCCATCGGTGCGGACAGCTCCCGCAGCCGCTCATCCTCTGATAGCGTCTGACTGTGCAGAGAGCCGGAGTCTTCATCCGATTGGCTGTTCCTGCGACTGACCACCCGGTAGATGCCGCAGTCCAGCACATTGAAGCTCTCCTGTAATGCAACACACCAGAGAGGTCAGGTCAGTGGTTGCAGTACCTTAGAGTGGCCCATAGGGGTAGAAAAGCAATAAATTGATCGAGCACAGAATTAGTCAGCTAATTTAAAATTACATATCCTAGCAGGATTAACTAAAAACTAGTTTCTTACAGGGCTTGGTGGAAAATCTTAAAAAGAAAAGTGAAACCAAACTGTATCTGAGCACCACAAACTGAAAACGCTCTTTAATAATTTTAAAAGCAAATGACCCCTCCCCCCATGCTTTATTTTGTTAAGAAATCACTTTAACCCCCCCCCCCCCCCCCTAGCATTTCTAGCCATGCCCATTTCGAGTAAGGGTAGGTGATTCATGTAGCATTTACTTCTTAAAATCCATCTGCCCTTAGCTCAGGAATAAGGTAATGCTTAGCTGAGAAAGCCCTCCTCCCATGAAAACTTCTGGATTTATGACATTATTTTGGCCTGGCCAGAACTAGGAAGGAAAAGAAAAGAAAAGAAAAGAAAGAACGAACATGACAGTCTGTAGCCAGGTCTAGCCGTAAACTCTCTACCAGGGCCCCCCTGGGACAGGCAATAGAATTTCCATTAAGCAGTTTTAAGTATGCTGGAGATTTCTTCCGAGCTGAATAATGGACCCAAGAGACTTCAAGTCACCACCAGTGATAAATATCTCCAGGATTACAGCACACACGGAACTCACATGGGAGGAGATACTGCTTCGCCTGCTGCTGCAAGCTGAATCCATGGGCTCTATGCGGGAAAGGACCTCTTCCATCTGTTTGACCAGATCTGCCTGCAGAACCAGGTCCAGCTGGGACTTCACATGCTCCAGCTTGTCCATCGGCAACACCTTCCTTGCCTGAAAAACATTCAGATACACCAGACATCTCAATGGGATATATATACAGTGGCTTGCGAAAGTATTCGGCCCCCTTGAACTTTTCAACCTTTTGCCACATTTCAGGCTTCAAACATAAAGATATAAAAATTTAATTTTTTGTGAAGAATCACCAACAAGTGGGACACAATTGTGAAGTGGAACAAAATCTATTGGATATTTTAAACTTTTTTAGCAATTAAAAAACTGAAAGTGGTGCGTGCAAAATTATTCGGCCCCTTTACTTGCAGTGCAGCAAACTCACTCAGAAGTTCAGCGAGGATCTCTGAATGATCCAATGTTGTCCTAAATGACTGATGGTGATAAATAGAATCCACCTGTGTGTAATCAAGTCTCTGTATAAATGCACCTGCTCTGTGATAGTCTCAGGGTTCTGTTGAAAGCGCAGAGAGCATCATGAAGACCAAGGAACACACCAGGCAGGTCCGTAATACTGTTGTGGAGAAGTTTAAAGCCGGATTTGGATACAAAAAGATTTCCCAAGCTTTAAACATCCCAAGGAGCACTGTGCAAGCGATCATTTTGAAATGGAAGGAGTATCAGACCACTGCAAATCTACCAAGACCTGGCTGTCCCTCTAAACTTTCAGCTCAGACAAGGAGAAGACTGATCAGAGATGCAGCCAAGAGGCCCATGATCACTCTGGATGAACTGCAGAGAACTACAGCTGAGGTGGGAGAGTCTGTCCATAGGACAACAATCAGTCGTACACTGCACAAATCTGGCCTTTATGGAAGAGTGGCAAGAAGAAAGCCATTTCTCAAAGATATCCATAAAAAGTCTCGTCTAAAGTTTGCCACAAGCCACCTGGGAGACACACCAAACATCTGGAAGAAGGTGCTCTGGTCCGATGAAACCAAAATCGAACTTTTTGGCCACAATGCAAAAACGATATGTTTGGCGTAAAAGCAACACAGCTCATCACACTCAACACACCATCCCCACTGTCAAACATGGTGGTGGCAGCATCATGGTTTGGGCCTGCTTTTCTTCAGCAGGGACAGGGAAGATGGTTAAAATTGAGGGGAAGATGGATGCAGCCAAATACAGGACCATTCTGGATGAAAACCTGTTGGAGTCTGCAAAAGACCTGAAACTGGGACGGAGATTTTATCTTCCAACAAGACAATGATCCCAAACATACAGCAAAATCTACAAAGGAATGGTTCACAAATAAACGTATCCAGGTGTTAGAATGGCCAAGTCAAAGTCCAGACCTGAAATCCAATCGAGAATCTGTGGAAAGAGCTGAAAACTGCTGTTTCACAAACGCTCTCCATCCAACCTCACTGAGCTCGAGCTGTTTTCCATGAAGAATGGGCAAGAATTTCAGTCTCTCGATGTGCAAAACTGATAGAGACATACCCCAAGCGACTTGCAGCTGTAATCGCAGCAAAAGGTGGCTCACAAAGTATTAACGCAAGGGGGCCGAATAATTTTGCACGTCCCACTTTTCATTTTTTTATTAGTTAAAAAAAGTTTCAAAAATCCAAAAGATTTCGTTCCACTTCACAATTGTGTCCCACTTGTGGTGATTCTTCACAAAAAAATAAAAATTTTATATCTTTATGTTTGAAGCCTGAAATGTGGCAAAAGGTTGAAAAGTTCAAGGGGGCCGAATACTTTCGCAAGCCACTGTATATCACTTAATGAGAAGAAGGGGGATGGAGAAAGAAATAGAGAAAGGTTGGAAAAGGG